>NC_072731.1:223907140-223964592 GCF_026930045.1 Uloborus diversus
GTGTGGTGGCTGACTCCCCTGGATGAAGGCTGTAATTCTCGAAAAGAGCTTTCCAGAAAAGATTGAATGACCTAAAATTCTGAGCAGAGGTCAATATGAAGTCCAAGTTGGGTCCAAATATTGAACCACAATAGCATTTGGATGTCGACTTATAGGGATTTCAGCAAATCTGTGTCAAGTTAGAAAGGTTTTCGACCATCGAAATTAGCATTAGGAAAATCATAAGAAAAATAAATGTCGAGTTACCGAAGTTTCACTGTATATCATCGGCTTATAATTTTTTTTTTTTTGGACCAACGTTTCGAAGAAAACTACGCAACTGGTTCGGCGTACTAATAGTTAGATTTTTAGTTATTATAATTTTAAAATGGTCGATGGGAACATATTTTTTTTTTATTTACGAATTTGATCCGGATAAATGGGACTCTACTTTTAATAAAAGTAAAAAAGAAAAAGGGAAAAGCAATTTAAAACTATTATTTTTTAATAGAATTCAAAGTGAATAAAAGTAAATATTTAATGTACAAGCGAACACACCTCATAAAAAATTTCTCACTACAACACTGGTTTAATCAGGTGATCTAACTCAAACTTTCTCTCCAGTTTTTAGTTAAAAATGCAATCGAGCCAGCCGGATTTGCGATTTTTTTCTGTTTCAATGCTTTTTTTTCTCAAACATCAAATATTGTTTTTCGCTTTCAAGAGCATTATTTATAATTCAATTTATTTAATTCTTTCTTCTAGAAGCATTTTCTGTAAGTGATTTCCCGGTTTCTTTACCTTTCGGTTGTTTTCGTATTGGACTTTTCGTAAAATAGTTCTTCTCAAGTTTTTTTTTTTTTTTTCTCAAACAGTTTCATGTGATCTGTTCTTTAAAAAACCCGGAAAGAAAGAAATTTAAAGTTTTATTCCTTCTTTGAAAAATCAATAGTAATAGAATTAATTTGAAATCGATGCCTGTGTCTTTTAGAGCTTGAAAACTGGTTCGAAAATAGCGACAGTTTCTATAAAAAGTTTTACGTTCTTGTTCTTTGCTATCGTTCGTTTTATTCCTTCTGGTGTTTTCTTTCTTTTTTTGCTGCAAGCAAAAGTTACATTTCAATTTGGTTAATACCTTCGCATTTGTTAATCTATACGATTAATTCGTGCCATAATCAGTGGTTGGAAGTAGCGCGCTACAAGTAGCGACGCTACTGTAGTAGCTACATTTTTTAGTAGTTTGTAGTGTAGCGCACTACTTTTTAAAAAAAGTAGAGTAGCGAGTAGTTCGCTACAAAAAAAAGTAGTTTGTAGCGATTTCTGGAAACTACTTTTGACTCAAGTTTAAAAAAAACGCATTTTCAAACGAATCTGACTGGTGCAAGTCTTACGCGAGTAAAAGTTGCACCAATCAGATTCGTAAGACTGAAAAATTCGAGCTGACCTCTAACATATAATTTTGACGTCATGTGTTGTATCTGTTTAACGCCATTACTTTGTTTGGCATAGAAACTTTCACATTTTCCCAATATTCGCCTTGAATAGAGCATGGCTTAAAAAGAAAGAAACGATTTTTTTCCCGTTTCCTGCAAACTTTGCCCGTTAAGCAAAAAGCTTTCGGTATTAATGCCATTTGCACATGCAGTCGAACTAATATTTAGTACCCAAGAAAGAAGGTGATATAAGCCCTGCGCTTCCGTTAAGAAAATTTTCGTGTAGCGGGTGAGGAATTCGTGTCAGCTGCAAAATTCGTTCCTCGAGTAAAACTCGCTCTATATAGATATTTCGCGTTAGTCGAATTGCGTTGTAGCCCTAGTCCACTGTTGTTTAAAATTACACATTGAAGTAAAGTAATCATTTTTAGTTATGTTTCATGTTTCGGATAATTAGTAGTGCCGATTGGGATATTTTTCATTTTTCTTTATTTTGTCTTTTTTACGGATTGAGTGTTGATATATTAACATATTAAAAGTCAATTATTAAATGTTGTGAGTTTTTGAGGTTATTGGCTAAATAGAAAAATGCTGTTATTTCATTTTATCAGGGGCGTAAGAAAAGAGATGGTGTCCAGGTCTGGAACCCTAGCTTGAAGCTCAAAGGCAATCAATTCCTATGAAATACCTAATGTTATCCTATGAATCCCTAACTATGAAATATAAGTTCCTTTAAAATTAACTCATATAATGAAAATTTAAGTTTTTCTCTTTTGTTGATGCACTTCATCATTTAAATCAATTTTATGTATATGTATGTCTAGTCTATGTAAAATTTAAATTAAATTACGATTGGATTTATCTCAATTTCAAGTAGCCGAGTTGCTCTTCTTGAATGAAATACTATTTACTGTAAGGAATGGATAAAAAATTTGAAGGTTGAACTCCTTCCACTTTTAAATCCTTTCTTGCAGGGAATATTCGTGCAATTGGTAAAAAATGTTTCGATTGCCTAATCGTTTCAGTAAAGGAAGAAAGAATAAATAATTCATAGCAATATTCCATATTCAAATGAGCCAATATATCAATCTGAAAATTTTGTTAATTTTTTCATTCAATCTCAAACGGTGTGTATGTGTATGTTATTTATTTATTTAATTTTTAAAAAGTAGCGAAGTAGCGACTACATTTCAAAAGTAGTTTGTAGTTGCTACATTTTGAAAAAAGTAGTTGTAGTTGTAGTTAACTACATTTGTGCTAAAGTAGTTGTAGTTGTAGTTCGCTACAAAAAAAATGTAGTTTTTCCAACCACTGGCCGTAATCGACTTTTATCAACATTTTGTTGGAGATGCAAAAAAAGTATTCGAACGTTGTACTGGTGCCATTCTTTAGTAATGAGAAAGAGGCTCTCTAAAGTCTTGAAATGGCCGTCTTCAACGCAACTTATTTATTTCACATTTTAAACCATTGGGTATTTAAATTTAAAAAATATTTTTATTAGCTACGAACTTCATATAGGCTATCGGAAAAATTTTGATAGAGTATTCGAGTAGTAGAGAAGCAAGTACAATAGAGCGAAAATTATTAGCTTGTGGTGACAATTGCAACTGGTGTTGGTAAAAAGCATATATATGTGTGCTTCATGTGGTAATTTATTTCACTACTGCTTTTTACTCCCTCTTCTCCGTGAAAAGAAAAAAAAATCTGTTGAAATTATTTTATTTGCTAGAAACCTCTCAAGTTGTCTGCGCAGGTATCCTTCATGCACTCAGATGGAAACATTTTTTTGGCACAAGGTGTTTAAATTACTCTTTTTTTTTCGTGCTCGGTAAGGAAACAAAAGAAAAGAAGAAAAAAAAAAAGTTCATTTAAATACACTTTTCCTGAGTATTCAACTTTTAGACGTATATTTGTGAAATGGTAAATTGTATTAGTTGTATTTGGTGAAAAATAGCTTTCCACCTTAACCATTTTCTATTCTTGATTCCACTGCATAAAATGGAAGTCATTTCCTTCAAAAATATGCAGTTTGGGATACATTTTAAATCTTTCTCAACCATTAAAGTGTTTTTTTTTTTTTTGAAAATTAATAATTTTGTCGATTCTTTTTTTTTTTTTTGTCAACGATGCAAAAAATGTAAAAGTACAATAGTTCAATAAAACTTTTGTTTTTCTTTCTGGAAATCAAAAATAAGAAAGATATTTACAGCCGGGGCAAACCTAACCTGGCAACGCCGTAATGCTGTAATTAAGATCTGCGTTGACTTCACAATGCTGCCAGGTTAGATTTCTCCAACTACTGTCCGACCATCACGAAAAAAGCCACCGCCGAAATGTCTGCTCCTGTCTACTGCTATAGCAACGAGGAGCGTCTCATTTTTCCAAGGGAAGCTTAATGTTGGAAAAACCCGTACGACTGCACAAAGGCGAGCAGACGAGTGACGGAATGGCGCTAAAAAGCCTTCCTGCTAACCCTTGCAGAAAATGATCGAAGTCCGTTTCTATGGCAGTAGACGGGCTCAGACTTGAAGGCGGGAGCTTTTCTCGTGAAAGCCAGACAGTATAGATTATAGATTTTTTGAAATCTTTTCGAGTTCCAACGCTATTTTTTTTTAATGTCTTATTCTGTTTTTTGTAATAAAAAGGTTTGAATTTCTTCAATAGGTGTTACTGTCAAATTTTTTTTTAATCTCCAAAAAAGACCTTGGACATAAATGCCTCAAAAAATTCTTTTATGAACGCTTTTATTCAAAAGCTCTTTCAAGTTTTTTTTTTTTTTTTTGTTTTTGTTTTTGTTTATAGTCGAAGGAATCTCAAGTGCTTTTTTTCAATTCCTCAAGACGACTGTTTGCGAAGTTTTTAACTCTCATGTTTTCACTTTTTTATTTATTCTTTTATTTATATTGTCTCATTTCATTATTCACTAAAGAAATTGAACAGTGAATTTTTTTTTTCTTTTTGAACTTAAGTGGAGAGAAATACAGTTGGCAGGAATTTGATAAGTTTATAGTTTATTATTTTCTATTATATTTTTAAAACAAACTAAACTGTTTATTTTTTCATTGATTGAGAAACAAAACAACTTATAATTATTTCTCTTAACTGCGAGCATTTATTTAAATAAAAAGAATATTCAACATCTATATAAATAAAACAGATAATATGTTGTATGTTCCCTATACAAATCCACAGTTTACGTCGGATCTCGACCAAATTTGGCAGGGAGGTACTTGGGCACCCGAGAGGGAACGAAGTAGCGTTTTCAAATGCCAAAAAAGTACCGAACTGTTCGAATTTTAATTTTAGGGCCCGAAAATGGCATTAAATGGCTCTTTCTACCCGAAATAATTATCCGACCAGATCGATTTTAGCGCCATTCGAAAGCCCGCGAACAATACCCCTGATATTGATTTAATTCCATCGGAAAAAAAAAGACTGAAAAATCAGCGGGGAAAAATTTAAAAGAATTTAATGGAACAGAATTTCATATCGGAAAATTATATCGTTTACGCGATCTCATTTTAAATTAGCGTGAAAACCATTCAAAAGGTTGCCACTTTTTTTCTCTCGACTGTGACTAAATAAAATTGGTAAAAATATCCCTTCCTTGATTACTATTTGGCGATTTATCAACTTTCTTTCTTTCTTTCTTTTTTTTTACGGAAGATAAATCAGAAAGGTTAGGTTGCGTTTAATATTTTCGGGAATTTTTGATTTGCCTTTTTCATTCCTTATATATATATATATATATATAAGAATGGTTATTTTGACGGGAAATTTTACAGTATTTTTTTTCTCTAATTGAAGCCTGATTGTGGAATATGCGTCACTTGATAACTCATTTTCGAGGTAGGCCGTGCAAAGCTGGGCAATGCAACTAGTTTCTGAATAAAATTGATGATGCCTTATTATTATTTTATTTTTTTAGTGCACAATGATTTTCTAGGAAAGATTCTTTCTATGTTCATCAATTTTAAGCGTATACCTTCTGATCAAAAATGCCTTTAATTACGAGTATATTTGGAAATGAGAGTCGTTATTTTGAGAATTGGTTGTACTGAACTTCTTACCAGGAAACCATACGATAGTGAGTATTGAAAAAAAATCTGTATGAGTAGTAATCAAAAGAACATAGTAAAACATGGTTTTGGATGCATCAATTATTTGCCCTCGTGTCCCCATTATCGAAATATGAGGTCTTAAAGTCTCTAAATTTTAAGAAAATTTGCCGAACTTAGCGAGTTTCGGTGTACGATAGAAGATATCTTTTACAGCTTTGCAGACATATGTCCTGCCACCTGCACGGTGAAATTTTCCGCCAAGTCTTTAACATTTGGCCCTTCTCTTGAAATTTCAGCTGACTTCTAGAACTGAAGTATCTCGATAGCGGGGGCAAGAGGGCAAATAATTTTTCCGTCGGAAAATGTCTCAATATGCTTTTCCAATAGCTATCTATTTAGTCCCCCCCTAATTGCTCTCTATTTATCCCCCCCCCTTATGACACTACTCGTGTGGTTTCCTGATTGGGTGTGTCGTTAGGATAAGGATCCCCTTAATCATTGAAACTTTATCGAAATACGCACTTTTATAATTTAAACTTTTAATCTGTATTCTTTTTAAAAGTAACATTGAATAAAATACGGTAATGTCCTTAATTATCTAAATCAATGATGCCAAACCAAGGAAGGCCCACAAGGGTTATCCATCCGACCCGTTATGTTCATTGTCCTGAATTGAAAACTATTCCTGAACGTTCCAAAACGATCAATCATCTTCATTCTGTAAATTAAGTTAAAGTGTATGTTGCAACCGTGGAGCCAAATAAGTCTTTTTAAAAAACAGATTGAAACTTCGTATTAAAACAGTTTGTAACTTTTCGTATTAGGAACTAAGTTTGGGTACCATTGATATAAATCAATAAATAATCACGTCAATTTTTTTTCAATGAAGTCTAACCATTTGATTCTCTTGCCGTTCTAGTTCAATTAGTTTTCAACAACTAGAACAAAATTCCGATATATATATATTTTTTAATGCAGCCTTTTATGATAGATAACTTTATTTTCCTCTCTAGAAATCAAAAACATCGTTCGATTTTTATTGAACCATTTCTATTTGAGAGCAAAAAAAGAAGGAGCTACAAAATTGAGAGTTAACATAACTTTTTCTTAAATGGATGTTCTTCTCGAAGAGGTTCTCGTTGAAATCTTCTTGTGGATTTTCCGATAATATAGCTGCTTCTATTGCTCCTCCAGGCAGTCAATGTATCTTTTTTTAAACCAATTCGTCGATTCAAGAAAGATGTATTTTCCGGTGGTTCACTTATAACCGTATCATTTATCAAAATTTAATGATCGTATGTTTTGGTCACGATTCGTTTTAAACGTTGGAATAAGAAAGCGTTAATTGCAGTGATTTTTTTATCATAACTAAAAATAATTATGTGTTTATTGATTATTAATGTACGATAAATAGTGGAACAAATGTATATTTTTAATCTTCTGTATTTCGCCAATTTTTAGGAGTGAAAAGTTGTTAGGGAGCTTTTAAAGGCATTGAAAGGATATATATGCCCCTTTCCCTGTTCAAGCTTATTTTGAAGTATAGAATAAAAGTTATTTTTAAATTAATATTTTTTATATTTTTTTCACGTTATTAAGATATCAGAATCTTAATACTAGCAAAAACAAAAGGTTATTGTTTAAAAAATATACTTTATTTTTTTAATTGTCATTACTATTATTATCATTGAAAACACTATTCTATATTTAAGAGCTAGTCTTCAAAGGGTTTATCTTTTAAGTTCTCTCTCTAACAAATCGGGTTGTTTTGCAGCAATGCCATCACATTTTGCTGTCCAGTTTTTCACTCCGTCATTGTAAAGTAATGTTGATAAATTTAGTTTTTCAACTTTAAGAATTAAAGGTGAATAAATTCGCTTATTTTTCTTTTTGCTGAGCTGAGCCATCGCAATTCTTTTGTTTCACGGACTGTTCGTTGAAAGTCCTGACTGGGTCGCCGACTCCGACTCCTGGATTTTGAAACGTCCGACTCCGGCTGTTTTATTATTTATTTATTTTTTTTCCAACTCCCCCTTCCTTATGCGAAAGGGGAAAACCCCTAAACTGAGATTGAAATATTAATTCCTTTTTATGAAATTTTCGCGTTACATTTTATTCTAAACCCTATTGTATGCAACGTTAGAAATTCAATTTTAAAATCAAATTATCCAGTAGTTGTGACATCTAAAGTGAGATTACTTAAAAATCCCATTAAAAAAATGAATAGGTTTAATTTGCTCCCTTTAATGTTTAACTAACAGATGTTGATCAAATCCTGTGCTTTCAATTTTTGAAAGCTGTAACTTGAGAGATTTTTTTTTTTTTTTTTTTGCTTAGTCAAACTTTTCCTGACAGGAGGCGGTCCTCCCCCCTCCCGGGTGACTCCCATCTGTTGGGTACCACCTCAACTTAATCTTAGAGTTTATAAAAATTGAAATAGTTTAATTCTGAAAAATTTTCCCTATGATATCCCTCTAAATCTTAAATTTCATCTTAAAAAATTTCAACGAAAATATTGCACTATATTGCGGGGAGAGTTCGGGATTATGTATGTCTGAAGCAAATTTTACCCAAAATGCGGCGGTATACAGCTTTGTACGAGTAAATTTTATTACAGCAACATTTCTTGGCTATTTTTTAATTTAATTGGCAGCTTTATGAGACCTTAAGAAGATTTTAGGATTAACTACAATTATTGAGTGTTGTAACCAAGAAATCATGTACTGATTTTATTTTAACTTTTTAATGATAAAGAAGCTTTCTTAGATAGTCTTTAGATTAAAAAAAAAAATATTTTATCGGATCTTTTGGATTTGCGCTTTCGTGCTAAGCTAACCCTTATTTGAATTTACCAAGCCACCCTCAGAAGTTTCCCGACTTGCTCTCGCGATTCATACATTCCTTTTACTGTTTTATGACTGAGATCGAGGTAAAAAATATATTATTTTTATTAGAAAATGATTACTTAGGAAATGTTAGGCAACAAAACTGTTTGCTGACAGTTGCTATCACTTAAATAAAGTTAAAAAATAAGCAAACTAGGAGACGCCGTAGGTAGCTGTTTTACAGAAAGCTCGATAAACATTTAAGCCAGCTGGTTGCCACAATGGCAAGCATTTTCTTATTAGTAGCATGTAACCGAATTAATAGGCAATCAGTTTTTTAAAAAATGCAAGGAGAGTCAGTGAAAATTAAAGAAATAAAAAACCCGGAGTCGGAGTTGGCATGTTTTCGAAACTCCGACTTCTGTACCCCAAAATCAGTCCGACTCCGACTCCATAGCCCTGATCATCAAATGTTGCAGTTCAGTTCCAGTTAAGAATTTTCGTGGTTAATTTCGCTTACTTTTCTGTCGACTACTGTTTGTTTATTTATTTATTTATTTTTAAAGAATTGTTACTATTCGCTGCTCTAGAGCTTGGATACTCCACCTTGCCGTGACCAAAGAAGTTAGCCAAAGAGGTAAAACATTTCAATTTTGCAAACGGTCAAGGCAGATGTCTTATTGGACAGATATGTGTGAGTGGGTTCCACCTTTTACCTCTTTCAGCTGCCATTGAGCAGAGGCTGTAGCTCCTCCTATAGTTCGTTCGAATTGCGAATATCTAAAGAAAAATATGCGAAGATTATATGAGGCAGTGAGAAGCAAAGAGATGTAAGTGGCAAATTAAAAATTTGGAGATAACCAGCACACATGGTAGGTGAACCTCTCGTCTGTCTTGGGGCAAGAGATGGTACTAGTAGCACTGGTAGTTGCTGCTATACAGCATGATTTAGAAGAAAAAATTCAATGAAAGCCTACCTAGGATGGTATCTTTAAACGTGTTTTACTCAAAACTTGAAAATGTCCACTAACATCCCTTTGCTTCTCACTGCCTCATATGGAATTTTGCTTTCATTCAGACAATTTATTTTTTCACAATGACATTCAACAGCAACCACGATTAAAAAATCGGAGAACCCTCCCCCCCTCTCCAAAAAAGTCTATATAAAAATCCACGACATAATAATTCACCCGAAGTTAATTTTTCTGTTCTTTCCACTGTTTTGAGTTTCGTATGTCGCTCAATTCTGACAACTTCACGGATCACGTCAAGGTTAAGAGCGCGATGGATGTCTCCTCGTGTAAGAACTTTATATGCTTTGCTGAGCTTCAAAATGACCACATCTACATGTTTCCCCACCACTAACGAAGCACGGCAAGAGGCGCTCGCGTGTTTGCTTTGTACACAGTTGCGATGTATATTTTGCAAGTTTGTGCAATAAAATGTTGTTTCTGTATTTAATTTCCGCACTAGGGTAACGTTTTCAGACGCAGTTACTTCAAGACGATAAGCTATTCTAAACATTTTATAATAAATAGGCATATTTTGAAGAATTTAAATTTCATTACTTTTTTTTTATAATAGCACTCATTTGCCTTTTACTTAATCGTTGTTTTTCGGAGGCAAGGCGTTGTTAATTAACTATCTTTTAGAATTTAAATACTGTTATTAGCCTTTTCAGGAACAAAGCTTTATTTAAAATTTTTTCGCCTCTTCCTCGCAATCTTTCTACTCTCCTATTTTATTGTTAAAACATTTTTTTTTCGTATTTTTTTTTATGAAAAGCGCTCCGAATGTCGCCAACGTTGGCAACATTCGATACTTTCTTGCCAAATATAGCGCCGAAAATTCGTCGTCAAAAAGGCTGCCACCTTGGCGATATCTCGTCGGATCCGTTGAACCCTATGCTTACTCAGTAAGTTACCGCCCTATAGCCAGGGCTAAGCAGAAGTTCATGAAATACCCCACCAGCTCAGTCATTCCAGCCGAGGACTGCGGTTTCATGCTTATTAGCACTCATCAGCCCGGCACAGGAATTGACTGAGCTGGAGGTGGAAAACCTCTGAAGGAAGCCAACAGCGCCAAAAATTGGTTGCTAATATAGAAATAGCTCTGACCAGACGAGTGGCCGAAGCAATTCCTTTCTTCGATTCGAACCGAATCATTGCTTCGGTCACTCGTATGGTCAGTGCTAATTCTATATTAGCCATACCAGTTTTTTTGATCTTTTCTATACCAGTTTTTTTTGGCGCTCTTGGCTTCCTTCAGAGTTTTCCACCTCCAGCTCAGTCACTTCCTATGGCGGGCTGATGAGTGCTAATAAGCACGAAACTGCAGTTCTCGGCAGGAATGACTGAGCTGGCGGTGTATTTCATGTACCTATGCTTACTGATAGTAAGGCAGGAAAAAAGTTTAATATCTGTTTGAAAAGTGAGGAAACTTGAAATGGAAATTGAATAGAATAAACGTTAAATTTAGCAAGATTACAACAGACTAAATTAATACGCACACAAAAGTATCATCTGCCTACAAAATTCGTAGTGTTGACGCTTTCCTGAGGATTGTTCTTTCCAGGCAGTACAGTCTACATTTATTGTATATGGTTTAATTTTAATGGGGAAATACAGAAATTCTCATTTTCGGAAACCGATAGGCGTTTCGAAAACTGCATGTTTACGACATCGAGCAGAAACGACTAACATAACTTCGTCCGAGGGTCTTTAATTTAAAATTTAGATTTTAAAGTATTTAATTTAGTTTTTAATTATTTAATGAAATATTAATTTTTAAAGTATTTAGGACATCAAATCGAACTTAAAGCTCCTGATTTTTTAATAGAAATAAAAGATGGAAGTACCCGAGTGAAATTCTCTAGTTGAATCGCTACTCTACTCGAGGCAGAGTAAAAAATTCACGTCGTTTCCAATGCTTGGTTGGATTCACTCGAGCTCTCCTATCAACCGTGACTCGCCCAACGGAATTTAATTGCTGATCGCAAAATCTTATCCATGCGTGCTGTCATCGATCCTTCGCGCATCCTCTCATATCGTTTCTTTCTTCCAGGCTTACTCATTGATCTTCTCAATTTTCTATCTATAAATTTGATTTTTGTAAATTTTTGCGATTTTGTATCCATCTGAAAAATATTTGCACAAATGTCTTTCAATGTAACTCACGCGACTTTGCATTTTTTCTTCAAATTCAACATATTTTTGCCCCGATCCCTTGAAAAGCGGTTTTTTTTAATGCATAACTGAATTGAAAAACTGTATTGTCTTTCAGGGTGACTTTGTGTTTGAGCCACAATTGAAGGTCTCGGTGAAAAGGGGAAAGCTCTGTTTTAAAAAAAATTTCAGGGATAGTGAAGAAAAAAGTTTGTTAGTTAATTATTTTTTTTAATTCAAGATTGTCTGCCAACTCTCCCAAATTTCGATGCCTTCTCCCGAATTCCTAATATAAATATCTCCCAAGTCTTATCAAAACAACGAAGTTCCTCTAAAAGGAAAAGGGGATTTTTCACTCATAAGAATTTCGAGAAAAATCTCTACAACAAAACGACTGCAATCGCAAAAACGAAACCTTCTTATTCACAAGTACATAGTATATGGTTATATTTGATGAATGATGTAGTTCGCCTCTATTGAACTAATTTCAATGACATTTTAATAAAATATAATGCTACCTACCTATGTAAAGTTATTTATCTCTCCCGACTTCAAAAAGTGAAACTTCTTGCACGGAGGTATTCAGTTTCTCCACACTCTAAAAACAACAATTTCAGAAATGACGAAAAAGAACTCAAATTTGAACATATCGCTAGTAAAAATGGTTCCGGCTACGTGTTATTCAAATTTGAAACATCAAATATTCATCAAAGACTCAAATCGACATGTGTGCTCATTTTTGACGTATTAGTGCTCATTTTTAAACATGTACTAATTTCAAAACTGAGTATTATGCACTCATTTTTGAGTATAAAATAATTCAGCACACTATTTGCAAACATGGTACTCATATTTGAAACAAAAGGTTTCAAGAAAATTTGAAAGCATGAATGAACTCATTTTTTATAACTTCATTTTTCTCAGTGTATTTTTACTACGATACTCGAATTTAAACAGTGTATTTGTACGTAATAGCTTAAACCTGAAGGCTGCCGCTAGACAAATTTAAAGTAGGGTTGTTTAATTATGGACACCCTGTATATGATGTTTCAGAGTTACCTTCAAACTAAATGACTATTTTCTCCGCAAGTTTCATACATAGAATTGCTGAAAACGCATCAAAGAATTTGTATCGCAAATTACGTATTTATGCATTAAGCATTTAACGCGCTTGAACCTAACTTGGCATAAATTCAGTTCTTAGTTAGCCTGTTGTTTTGTAATCGTAAAATTTGTCTCAGACACATCGATCCAGAAGCAGACGACGTTCGTGTAATGTCAAATGGGACTATCGATTGTTTCTTAATTCATTAAGGCAAAAAGATAACCATTCACACTTCCTCATGGATTATCATCAGCCACACCCGATTTAACAGAATGCTGGCCGTTGTTACTGCCATGAGCAAGATTTAGCGGAGAAATGAGTTTTAAAATATTTTGCTGATTAATAGATAAACTACCGTTAACCAAACCCAGATTTAATGATGTCTCGTCAACCTGTGATTTTTAAAATTATTTTGTTCTTTCTACATAAATAGTAGAATATAATTTATTACGCTTTTATTTCTTTGAAGTTTGTCGGTTCCCAACAATTTTTTTTTTTTTACCAGAGTGCCACACCTCCCAAAAGATGAACATCACGTGTCCGAATACGCATAAAAATTTAAATGTATTTAAAATGTTTTCTAGATAACATGGGGGAAAATGCGGAACATGAAACAAAAGTACTAACTATGAATTATTTAATGCTTATTCATTATTGCGAAGTGTGTACGTTTTCTAGAAACCGATTTCGAAATACAATCAAGTCTCATAAACTTGGTTCTCTAAAAATCCAGAAAACTCGGCCACAATATAGCAGGACGGGAAAAAAAAAAAAAAAAAAAAAAAAAAAATGTGCGTCACGGGACGCTCGGCAGAAGTGATAACTTTCATAGGATTAAATTATTATCATTATTTAATTCTATGAAAGTAACAATTGGCTTATGGTAGCTTGGTAGCTATAATAAGCAACGAAATTTTTGCATTGTATGTTATCTAAGAATCTTGCTCAAGTACAGTTCCGTGACTTGTAGTGTGGCTTCTTCTGGCTTATTAATCATCTGTAATTGTAATTTGGATTGTAGAAACGATACTAAATTTTTAGTTCGATCTCGGAAGCAAATTAACATTAAAATCTCCGGTTAAAATTTAAGGAAATGTGTAATAAATAAAACGAACTTCAAAATTACTTTAAATGAAAAATAATTTTATTCTTTGATCACCATTCAGACTACTTTTAAACATAAGTTTTGATGTCGGCGCAAAAACAATAGATTAAATGACGCGTCGTTTCTAAATATTTCGTTAATCGGAAAAAACGCTCAAGCTTACGAAACATCTTAGATTTTACTCTGTGATGAACAAATTAAATGTTTATTTATTATTTTTGTTTTCTCGGCAGTCCCCAACCCCCGCGTTGCGGAGTCTGCGGGGATGAAGTTCGTTTAAAATATGTACACCTTATCACAGTTTAAAACCCTAAATGAAGCGAGATACTTTTAGTATAATTAATCCCAAAAATGTTTTTGTTTTGAAAATAAATTAAAAGATTAAATGCTGTTTTGAATATATATTGTTTACAATGTTATTGGTATTATATTGCATTTTTAAACTCACCTTTCGTTAGAAGATTGCGTTATGTTGCGACGATCATCCATCTTCTGTTAGTTTCATTACTTTTTCTACTATGACTTAACGCTTAAAGCTGACCCAAAGAGTAAAGAAACAAAATTTCCCCGCCATGCGCGCTTCTGTCGTATGCGCGAACGAAAGGAATGCCAGACGAGAATTGCGCCGTTACGCGCGTTATGTCACAAATCGGTTTGCTCTCCCATAAGAAGTTATCACTTCAAAAACTCTGCTCGTAATACCCGTTGCTCGCTCATTGACAATAACCCGGCCACTTTTGAGGCTACATTAGGCCGAGTTTTTGATTACTACTACATTTCGCTCTAAATTTGTGACATCTGTTCTTAAAAACGAATGAAGACGTTCTATTGTTTTGGAAGGTTCCACAATTCGTATTTTTTACGACTTTCTATTCGTAATTTTTTTTAAATTGTTATTTCAAATGGCAGATTATGAACAATGGCAGCAAATAAAACAAGAAAAAGTTGAAGAACGCAAAATACAACAAAGAAAATCTGAAACTAAATCCATTAAATTAATTTAACATATCTCTTGTGTACCACCCTCCCAGTAACTCGGCGAGGAACGTCTTGCGCAGAGCAGGACTTTTTACTCCTGAGTCCACCGTACCTACCACTATTTGTGGTTTAATCAGTCGGATGGGACTCTGAAGACAGCTCTGATTTTTTGAAACAGACCAGAGAAACCGAGCAATCCCTGGTCCAACACCCCCATAGGTATCGTTTCACTTGGAGTACTTTGTGACCACGAACATATTTAACGTCCCCCAGTCACCATTAATGAAGACTAGATTTTCGACCAGCGAGGATCGAACCCAGGTGCAGAGCAGGACTGGAGAACATGTGCGGAGTCCATCATTTTCCAGAGCTGCACATTTTGAATCTATGAAGATTTCGTAAGCAGTCATGTCCGGTGGTGAGGCGGAATTCAGCGACCGCTCCCCGTCTTGTTGGACCATTACACAAATTCGGGATTGCAATCTTCGGAGACTTATGAACGATTCGTAACATTGGACATAACTTGCCACGTGAGTCGACCTCTTAGTTCCCATACGGACCGTGGGTCGTAGGTTGCAAATGACTGGTTTAATCAAATCCCAATCGAACTTACTTAGACATCTTCCAAAAATAACCACATGTTTTTCCATTAAAAACGCGATCTAAGCTCAATGCAGTATGCTATTATCTTCGTCTTCGATCTTGGAATAATTGATCAAAGTAAATAACGTCGACTTTTTTCATAATTCACTGTATGCGCATTGCTGAGCTCGAAATTGCTTTTGATGTCGTGCAGACTTGAGAAGCGCCTTCTTGGAGTAATGCAGCTCTATTTCATTATTAAGAATTCAAATGATAGAAAGCTATGCCTGGAGCAATCGATAAGACATAACCGAAGGACGTCATCAATTTTTCACGAATTTGTACATTCAGCATTCTGCTCCTCGAATGGGAAGATTTCCCCCAAAGAATCAAGAATTGATTCTTCAATAAGAATAATTTTAATGCAACATCTTGTTCAACAGAACTAAAAGATAAGATACTGCTCCCGAGAAAACTCTCCATGTGATAAATTATTCAAGTGTTCGCCATTTTTTGTCCTCGATATATTTAATGGCAAGATAATCAGTAGGAAATTGGATGGGCTGGCTTGTGTTACAAATTCGGAAATCCTCCCCCCCCCCCCTACTCCCCTACTGTTTGTTTTTCTCAACATGTTCTAATAAAAATGTCTGGAAATAACATCCATTTTTAATGTACTATTTAAAAAAAAAAAAAAAAGTAATTTTACTACTTTTTTCTTGACATCTTATAAGAAAAGGAAGAAATATATTTTTTTTTAAATGCAAAATCAACTAATTGGGGCTAATGACTGATGACAGAACAAAATAAGCTTGATTAGAGATGGCAATGTTCGGAAGATGCCGAAAAATTAAGGGAAAAAACCGTTTTTTCGAAAAGGTTTATTTCAACTAGGGAAAAACTGAAAATTTTGAAATTTCCAGTACTAAATTATGTGTTCAGAAATTTATAATAGTACTTTTACACTTTAATGTTTTTTTTTGTTTAAATATTTCTTTTTTTTTTTTTTGTTCAGCACCCCACATGAAAACATTAACTTCATTAACCAAGCTCTAAAATAACTTAATTTTCCTGTACACCAAAGTATTATTTGCTACTTTTCTCATCAACACTGTAAATGAACAGAACAGAATTAGTGTATGTTTTTATGTCAGTTAGTGGTAATATTAAAGTAAAAATTGCAATCTATTTTTATTTAATGTATGCATCTGCATTTACACATAATGTACCTATAAATTCTTGTAATAAATTTTAAAAAAGAAATAAGAACATTTTCAGTTTAAATCCTACAATTTGGAATGAATAAACAAAAAACCGTTAAAAAATTTGATTAAATAATTCAAAAATTACATTTTACTCATAACTAATGGCTGATTGATGATTTGGCTATTTTACGTAATTTTTGGTGTTCTGAAAATAAATAAATAAATAAATACATAAACTACTGAGTTTTTTTTAACCACTCCTCAAGACCTGAAGATCCCACTCTGATAGGACCACTCTGTACTCGAAACTCAAAGAAGTTCATTTACATCTCTTTGCTTCTAATTGCCTCAGATTATATTGACCTTCTTTGTGTTACCCCTAACAGTTCACTGCATTTCATGGGAAAAAAAAAACATTGAATGAGAAATTTGCTTACTTCTCGTGATCCCATACTTTCAAACAATATACAAACAACATGTATTGAGCTTCAGTTCAAAAATCTTTCAAGCAAAAAGACTGCTGCTGTAAATAATGCCAACATTTTGAACTTTACGTCAAAAATTTATTACGAATTCGTCCTGATTTATTGCGTCCTGATTAAATTCTGGCTTTTGAATCTTACCAGAACATGAAACAGCCAAGTTCTGAACAATATATAAGCAGTTCAATTTGCTTTAAATTTTACCTTGAGAAAGTTTATTGCTACAACATCTGCAAATCGATTCTTTTATGCACGCAAACTATGAAATTCAATAGATGCTCTCCTGCATAAATGCTTTCTCTTAGTCCATAAATACATATGAAACTATTTTTAAACATATAATATAGTATACCCTGTTTGTAAAAAAAGTTCTTGGTTTTAGTTTATTATGATTGAAAACAAGTGTCAGTAAATGTTTATGTATTGAATTCGTTTATTTAAACTCTTTCTCTCTGTAGCTCTCTTGCATATTTCAACCATTCATTTTTGAAGTTTTGCCTTTTTATTGTTGTTTACTATTGTTTTTTGAAAAAATGTTATAATAAACTTCGTCAGTAAAGTATGGAAGCATTTTGAATATTACTTCAAAATTGGCAAAATGTGCTGTTTCGTACCAAAAAAAAAAAAAAAAAAAACCTTCACTAATATGTAAAACGTTTATTGCGAAACAGTTATGTACATATGCAAGTGCTTCGTTATTGTAGATAGATATGAATAGTATTAGCATTTCTGAAAGGAGACTATGAACTAGGGATTGCAATACCGGACCAAAAATGCAATACTAGTA
The DNA here is from genome assembly GCF_026930045.1 of Uloborus diversus. Lineage (NCBI taxonomy): Eukaryota > Metazoa > Arthropoda > Arachnida > Araneae > Uloboridae > Uloborus > Uloborus diversus. The sequence continues at coordinate 223,924,847 of NC_072731.1, forward strand.
TTCGGTATTTTTTAAGCGTGATACCGAAATACTGGTATTAATACCGGTATTAGAAATTTCCCAAGAAACATTGAAAAACATAATGTTTCGTTGCCATATTTTATTATTTTGTTAAAAACGTGGATTATTTACTTATTGAGAACTAATATAAAATGAAGGAACAAATATTACCTCATAAAAAATCAATAATATCAAAGAAACAATGCATCTATTTAATTTCACGAATCCCGGAACTCATTTTAGAGAACAAATTTCCTGCAGTTGCTCGATACACCACCTTCTGTAGTTGTCTGCAAGTCGTTTCATCATTAAAGAATTCGGTCTTTCATTTGTTGGCTTTGAAAAAACTCATTTTTGTGAGAGATGTATTGTGGGTAGTTTTTTTTATCCTTATTTGTAGCTAATTGTACACTCCTGTTTGTGAAAATTGCAACACCACGAAGGACTTATGCGAATGAGCTGAAAATTGCAGGAAATGTAAAGTAGGGCATGATATGCAAATGATTAGAACTGCAGACCGGTAGCGCATGCGTATGCTGACCAGCGCCTTCTGAACGGAGGATAGAAACGTGATAGAAACCTATGGCCCGTGTGCCACATATGGCCTGAAAAGTAGTTCTGCGTGGCTCTTTGCGATGTTCACTTTACAAATCGAAATCCACAAGTAGTCACAATGTTACACATTTGGAACCAAATATTCTGAAATTAGTTTCTGGAAAACAAATACAAACTTTGCATGAATAAAATAAGCATCAAGTATTGATAACATTACTTCTTGGTTTTTAATTTTCTTTCCTTTTCCGTATTTTTCGATATTATTTAGAATATTTTTAAATGTTTTGAAATTTTATATGTTTTCTGGTCGGATAATAATCTAATGAGAAGCGGCCCTCGGATAAAAATAAGATTGAGCACCACTAGAGGAATCAAGTTTTAAAATTTGCGTGATACAAATTTGATAGATCGCCTATATTTTAGTTCTGATTGCAACAAGTCAAAAATGTTTACGTAATTAGAAACCTAAATTTAATTTAATCATCAATTTTGGGTGAGAAACATAAATAAACTTAAACGTAAAAAAATTTTAATAATAAAATTTGAGCATAAGTGTATTTATTACCTAATGCTTCAAATTTTGTATTTTTCCAAATTCGTGCAGATTAAATTATGTTGAGCACATTTTCGGGACAAAGTTAGAAATATCGTGGCAATCAACCTATCAAGTAAATGTGAGGAATGGGGTCGTTTCCAAAATTTTAAAAGTATTTTTTTTTCTGAAAGAGCATGCTTAAAAGCATAGAATCTGATACATTTTTTAAATAATTGTTTAAGTTTAATACTTTTAAAAAATTACTTAAATCTGTGCGCTTTCATTGTTTACGCTTCTGTCCGATGACATCACAAATGATGAAATGCCATTCAGTGTTGCCAATCACAGAGCAAAATATTTAATTCACATTTTTACTCACGTGTATTGGCAACAATATGGTTGATAGCAAGCGTAGAGCGCAATTTTAATTCGCTTCTTGATTATCATAACGTGGAAACGCGATAGAAAGATGCGCCAAAGAGCATCATTTGTGACATCATCAAGACCACGCCTTGTTTGAAAAATCGGACATAAAAAAAATTAATTAAAAAATAGCTGTTGGGAAAATGAAAGTATTTTCTGGGTCCATTTTATTTATTTGTTTATTTATTTATTTGCTTATTCTCTCAATTTCAGTGACAAAAAGTACTACTTTTGACTGAAGGAAACAACCCCATTATGATTTGTGTTACGCTAATTTGTTTACATGGGAAAACAATTAATATGGAAACATTTAAGAAAGCAAAATAATAATATTTTTGCTTCTAAACATTTTACTTCTTCAAAAAAATAAATGCCCAAGCGATAAAATAGATGGCTGGCATTATTATGGTTGAAAGAAAGGTTATAATTTTATCATGAAGATTTAGCGATTTAAATAAAGCATGTGTCCTTTAGAAATGGATATCTTGCGAAGTTTTGGTTTGCTGCCATTTTACGAAATTCCCAACACAATGCTATTTCAAGCCCCTGATGTCAGTGGTCATCGTGAGATTGTGACGTTCCATAAAAAATCCCATTGTGTTCTAAGTTTCATCCATTCAAAGAACCCCCATAGAATAAACGAAGTGATGCGTGATAACGATTTTTTCTCCTTGTATTTTACGATTTGAGCAGTTATCACTTACAACGCAGAAAATAAGAGCTATTAATTTTTGTTCGTTTTTTTTACATTCTTTTCTTTTCTTTTTTTTTTTTTTTAATATGTCCGTGCCACGGATAACAACATAAAGGGGCAAAAAAATAACGAGGGATTTTTGCGAGGGAGAAAGATTTTCCCTGAAAGAATGTGTTCCTGGACTGATGCCAGCAAGAAACGTTAATGTTTGGGCAAAGGCCAGGTCAAGAGACGATTTTACATGATCCATCTCCTTCCGTCTAATGTTTTGGGTAACATTGACTTTGTTTCTCCCTTTTACTCGAAAAAGAAGGAAAAAGTTACACACTTGCACTTTCACTCCCTGTAATCGCATTACCGATCCTCCTCTTTATGCTCTCCTTCTATTCGGCTCATTTGTAATTTGAGTTCTGGTGTTCACTTTTTTGATTGGGCCTTTTAGCTCTCCCTTCATCCATTTCTCCGTGTTAACAGCTCGTTCCGCGTCATCTGTTTCTCAAGTTTTGTTTTGGGTATTCGTTGTTAGCCCCGCTGCTAACAAATAAGAACAAACGACCCTGATCTGTATCTTAATTGAATTTGAACGGTTCGTATCGAATTAGACCTTTCCCCCTGTTATTACTAAGGCCTTTCCCGCTGTCTGTTCACAAAGCATTTAGTGCAGGGTGCAAGCGTGTCATTAGGCACTTCTTCAAAACTTTATTACGGGGTTCCCGGTGGACATTTAGATCTATAGTAGGGAAGTTTCTAATTGTAGATTTGATCTGTGCAATACATTCTTGTCACCCACACACACACACACACACACAAAAAAAAAAAAAAAAAAAAAGTCGACACACCTAGAAAGAGTTGTGAAAATGAAACAAAATTTTACATACGTGAGGAGGGGCGTCCCGATGGCAATTCACTGTATCCTTCGAAAAATTCCCTTCTTCGGCAAATTTTGTCGGCAATATTTAGGGGGAAAAAAACTTATAATTCCAAAAATTGCATTATTATTATTTTTTATGATGCTTTAATGTATGCAGGGCTCCCAAATGGTCCGCTTTTCCCGCCAAAGTCCGTTTTTTAGGGTAAAGTCCGCTTTAGACCGCTTTTTAACATTTTGGTCCGTTTAGTCCGCTTTTATATTGTTTTTACTCAAAAATCAGATTTTAAAATTTTTTATTACATTAAAAGATACTGTGTGCTGACGTTTGTTACGCCCGAACATGTGGCCGCGGCGCCGTTTTTCTATTGAACCTGACTTTCTGGTATTATTTCGCTTCAGATTGACGTCATTACTCCTCCTTCAACCGCTGTAACATGGAAATCTAGCAAATGGAGAGGTTTGGGGGAAGAATTATGGCGTCAAATCAAAGCATTTTGCTACCGAAATTTCTCACGGATTCGTAGTTCGTACGCCCTTGGAAAACCTTGAAAAAAAAAAAAAAAAAAAAAAAAAAATCAAGAATATTTCATCAGTGCAATTTTCTGAATTTGTGTTCGATATGTAGCATCGCGAAAAATTACTTCCTACGTTTGCGAGTTCAATCTTTTTGCATCTTGTTAATATTTTGATGTTTTTGACAATCAGAAGTTATTTTAACATTCATTAACTTAGATTAGCTTATTTTATGTTTAATTCCGATAGATAATCAACTACTTTTTTTTCGGAACCATGGTAACATCAAACTTTCTTGGACTTCGCGCCGAAAAGTGCTTGCTGGGTTTTGAGATTTCAATCTCTTTGCATCTTGTAAATATTTTGATATTTTTGGCAATCGGAAGTTATTTTGACATAACACCTCCTTAGATTAGCTTATTTTTTGGTTAAATTTAATAGACAATTAACTTTTTTATTTTTGGAACCATAGCAACATTGAACTTTCTCGCACTTCGCGAAAAGTGCTTGTGGTGTTTGAGATTTCAATCTTTTTGCATCTTGTTAATATTTTAATATTTTTGGCAATCGGAAGTTATTATGACATACACCACCATAGATTAGCTTATTTTTTGTTTAATTTCAACAGATAATAAACTTTCTTATTTTTGGAACCATAACAGCATTGGACTTGCTCGAACTTCGCGAAGAATTGTTTCTTGCATTTGAGATTTCAATCTTTTTGCATCTTGTACATATTTTGATATTTTTGGCAATCGAAAGTTATTTTGACACACTCCACCATAGATTAGCTTATTTTTTCTTTAATTTTAATAGATAATAAACTACTTTTTTTTTCGAAACCATGGCAACATTAAACTTGATCACACTTCGCGGAAACTTGCTTGTCGTTGTTTGACATTTCAATCTTTTTGCATCTTGTTAATGTTTTGATATTTTTGGCAATCGGAAGTTATTTTGACATACACCACCATAGATTAGCTTATTTTTTGTTTAATTTTAATAGATAATAAACTTTCTTATTTTTGGAACCATAGCAGCATTGGACTTACTCGAACTTCGCGAAGAATTGTTTCTTGTATTTGAGATTTCAATCTTTTTGCATCTTGTACATATTTTGATATTCTGGCAATCGAAAGTTATTTTGACACACTCCACCATAGATTAGCTTATTTTTTCTTCAATTTTAATAGATAATAAACTACTTTTTTTTTTTCGAAACCATGGCAACATTGAACTTGATCGCACTTCGCGAAGAATTGCTTCTTGTGTTTGAGATTTCAATCTTTTTGCATCTTGTACATATTTTGATATTTTGCGCAATCGAATGTTATTTTCACATATGCTATCCTAATCCTAGACTAGCATATTTTATGTTCAATTTTAGTCATGTTTAGTTTCAGAGAATATATATATATATATATATATATTTTTGGAAATTATGCCAACAGTGAACATACTTCGCAAAAATTTGATTCTCGTGTTCAAGATTTCAATCCTTTTGCATCTTGTAATTATTTCAATATTTTTGAAAATTGGAAGCTGTTTTGACATGTGCTACCTCAAATTATATTATTTAATTTTATTTTTAAAAACTAAAACTTTGTATCCTTATTTTTTTAAATACTCATAATGAGTATTTTCAATTTGAAAATATAGCTCTATGAATATGAAATTACATTTATTTATTACATTAAGTTATCCAGTAAAAGCAGGCTCAAATTCACATTCAGTGTATTTATCGCTTGAGCAGCATTTGTATATTTTTGGGTGTGGTGACTTTAATAAAAAAATTTCTTTCTCACTAATTTTTATACATACATGAAGACAGTTACAATATTTTTTAGTGCCCAAACAACTAATACAAACATATGAAGAAATGATTTGGATACTTAGCATACTAATAAATGATTTGCAATCCTCTAATGTTTTTGAACTTAGTCAGTCAGTAGCGTAGCCAGATATTACCTCCTGCTTTGGTGTTTGGTCATAAACTCTCATATGTATATAAAATTACCATATTTAGGCTGGAAATATGTGAAAAAAACCAAGGGCTGTGGAGGGGGAGGGAACCTCCTGGCCTCTAAACTATATCTTCTTGTCTTGCGGTACCTTATATCAAAATGAATTCTCTTTAAACTGGTTATGTGAAAATTTTTGTAAACTACTATTTGCTAAGGTGTTTACTGTAATAACTGTATCTAAAAAGTTTTTATTAGGTAAGCACTAATTTATCGGTCACATAGGTGATTATTTTTAATTAGCCAGTTTTTATCTGTTAATTAGTAGGAAATTTATTTTACAATTAAAGTTACTCTGTAAGATGGTTAGTTACATGCTTGCTTGTCACCCCCCCCCCCCCCAATTCAAATGTTTGTGTAAATAATATAATTCAATGGATAAAAGATTCAGTTGTGCAGAAGGTGATAAGGATTTATCAATAAAAATCATTATTATGGTTAATTAACGAATTATCTTCACGTATTTAGTGCAGGCAGCTAATTTGCCCTTTGGTGCTTCCCTGGGTTTAACTATGAATGGTCCTCCTAAGGTCCTCTTTTTAATCCTAACTGGTCCTCTTTGGTCCCCTTTTTGATTTAAAGTGGTCCTCTTTTACTCTTTTCTATGGCTAAAATGTGCTGGGAGCCCTGTGTATGTTCTCATTAGATGCAGCATTTCTGCGTATGTGCACAACATTCAGTAAAATTCGAAGTTTCATTCGGAAAACTAAAAATTTTCGCCCTCTCAAAAGTTGAGGTGAGGGCAATATTAATATGATAAAATGATTACAAAATGAAAGCAAAATTATCTTACCGGAATGAATGACTAATTTTTCATCGTGTTTACATTTTTATTTTTCCTTTTCTTTTTTATTATTTTGAAATTTCGTTTCACCACAAACTGTCGGAAACCTATTCGCAACTCCAGAGCTCGAACACGCTACCTTGCGGTAATTAACAATACTAAACAAAAAGGTAAAACATTCAAATCCACGTGCTTTCTTTGGGGTAAATTACAAGTTTGAGACAGTTTATGGGATAATGTAATTTCAGAAGAATAAAAAAGATAGCTTCCCACAAACACGATAAAATCTTGCTGTCATTCACTAAGCGTCAAAGCAAGTTATAAGTTACGGCATTTGTTTGTTTTACCTTTTTCATCCGCCATTAGGCAATTCGCAACTCCAACGAACTATAGGGGGCACTGCAGTCACTGTCTAATGGCGGACGAAAAAACTAAAACAAACGCAGCTGGTAACAAAGAAAATGCTAAGAAGCCTAGTAAATTTTGTTCGTATACATGATTTTTTCGCTTTATTCTTTTTAAATTAATTTTCAAAGTCTTGTTGATATTCTGACCTACGTAGAAAGAAATGAGAATTCAAGAAGCATTACTAAACGCCAAACATTAATGCAAACTACGTAGTTCGTAGTTCTAAGCAGCCATTTTCACGATGTTAAATTCGATATTTATCAATTCTTGATAAAACTAAATACTAATTGTGGCCTGACAAGAATAACAATTAATGCTAGAAAATTTAATATGACATTACAAATTATTACCAAAAGAAGATGATACTTCTTTGCTTTGCTTGGCTAGCGCTTATTGTTTTGCATTTGTAGCTGATTTATTTCTCTCGAATTCCCGAATCAGTTAATTTAAAAATTTTCTGTTTCGATGTTTCTAATTTCTGAGTTACGATTTAATTATGTCATGTTATGCAAATCATCTACAAAATTCTTACGGATATATGGTGGTAGTTTTCTTTTCAGTTGATTGACCATTATTTCTTTTTACTTATCGAATTCTGTAATCTTACTACCATTTTATTCCACTCATGATAAAAATTAAAAATGGTTTAACTAAAAACGCGAAATCTCGCCAAGGCTACTTTGCTCGCACAATACAGTGTCCGCCGCTTATTAAAATCACATTCGTTCTGAGGACATTTGATTTTATAAAGCGGCTGATTTCATTAACCGGCATACCTCTACATTAAAAAAATGAAAGGTTTTGATGTTTAAATACTCTAAAAATGAATTGATTTACTTTATTTATTTCTGTTTTAAGTATTTCAAAATACAGTTATCATTTCAATTAAACACAAGGTACATTTTTTTTTATTATCTGCACTAGAATCTTACACTATAACGCCATGTCGAGGTAAACAGCAGTATCTGCAGAAATGAGTTTTCAAGGTATTTGGAGAAACGTATTTTGGATTTAATACTAACAATAGAAAAATGTTGGAATGAGATGTCTTTTTTGCGCATTTTTTTAAAGCGGAAACCAAATAAGCGAGCTTGTACAATAAAGATAACGTACAATAGATGACAAAAATGCAAAAAAAAATGAAAAATGAAAAAATTGCAGTTACTGCCCTTTACCTGCACATGGCAGTATAGGCTTATTGTTGTTTGCTTAACAGTATTAGGAGAGCAAAGATTCAATATCATTTGAGAGTTTACAAAGTTTTTTGTAACATTCAACATTATATTTTCCTCCTTGCTCTAAAGTGCATCGTACATTATCAAGCGCTTTTCTGACCTCTATTGAAGAGGCAAATTTGACTCTGAGATCTCCTCATCTTCTAAGACCGATTCCTTCACTTCTTGGTGCTTTTTTAACAATTTTTTACCTATGATGTCCAAAAGTTTGATTTTATAAAACGGCGATAGTGATTTTATTACAAGATGGTTTTAACATGTTTTGGTATTGCAATGATTCTGTTCTTCCAGATTTGATTTTAAAAAACGGCTGATTTTATAATCCAGTGATTTTATTAGTGGCGGGTACTGTACTAAAACTATAACCCTAAACAAATTTGGCGAAACCTTTCAGCTGAGAATAAAAGGAATAAAGTAAATTCTTTCTCGGTTAAACATTTTTCATTTTGTTCTACGATAATATATTCAAGAAAATATTTTGCATACTATCCGTTCCAACTAAATGCTACTGTAAAATATGGTTAGTTAAATTAATTTAAGATTAAAAAAAACTCATTCTTACAAATTCATACAAAACAATAATTTTTTTTAACTTTGTATAACCTTATCCAAGGTTGTTAATCCAGAGTTTTCGCTTTCACCATTTCTCAATCAACTCATATTTTAGAAGGAAATAAGGAAAACTAACATTATTTTGAGAAGCTCGAGAATACTACTAAGGGACGAATTAATTTCTGTAGCTGAAAGCAAACTAAGACACATCGATTGCGTTAATAAATACTCGGAACAAACTGCCTGTGTTTAAGTCAACAGACATACGTGGAACGCAACGTGGCAATGTTTTAGTTTCTTCGGCAGTTTTGTAAATCACCGCAAGGCAGCGTATTCGAGCGCTGGAGTTGCGAATGGCTGCAGCCCCCTATAGTTTATTGGGGTTGCGAATATTTTACCACCAAGAAAAAATGTGGAACAAAATTGTTTACCTTTTTTCGGTAGTTTCTTAAATCACAGCATGATAGAGTAGCGTATTCGCAACTCCAATAAGCTGTAGGGGGCGCTGCAGCCACTGTCTAATGGCGGATGAAAAAGGTAAAACAAGCAAATGCCATAACTTATAACTTGCTTTGACGCTTAGTGGATGACAGTAATTTTTCATCGTGTTTGTGGGAAGCCTACTTTTCTATTCTTCTGAAATTACATTACATCATAAACTGTCTGAAGCCTGTAATTTACCCCAAAGAAAACACGTGGAATGGAATATTTTACCTTTTTATTTAGTGTTGTTAATCACCGCAAGGTTGCGTATTCGAGCTGTGGAATTGCGAATTCAAGATCTAGAATTGCAAGCATCTTATTTACTTATTTATTTTATTATTAAATTTTCATTCGAATTTTTTAATATTTCTCTCATCTTTGGCAACGAAATGAAATTCGAAGTGCTTTTATTTTTCATTTAAAAAAATAACTTCTGCGATTTAACTTTTGCTGTAATAAATAATTTTTCATTTGTACTTTTTTTCCTTTTTTTTTAAACTATCCAAAAAATTCTTCATTAAAAAAGAAGTAAAAAAGCCCTGCCTTGTTATTGTATAAAAAAGGTTCTTACGTCGTATTTGTTTTTATTTATTTTAGCTTCTTATAGGGCTACGTGTGTTTTTGTAATTCAGTCTTCACACTGATGTTTTTATGAACATGGTATATTTAAATTGATGTATGGGTACAACAGTAAAGCATTTTTGTTTTGTGTAATTAATATTTTAAAATGTATGTTTTTTGTCAAAATTTAGAATATCTCACATAAAAACTATCTAATTCTTTTCTTTTTTCTTTAGGTGTCATGTTTCTCAGCGTGGCGTAAAAATTAATGCATAAAGAATCAATGTTGCTACTCCTTTTCAAATTCTGAGGCGGAACATATGTTCAGGTAAATAAGACTGAAACCCTTGTGTTCAGATACTGAATTAACGACGTTATAACGCACAAAAGTACAAAGTATTTTGCTCTCTTGTAACATATTTTATAATTTTTTGCATGAAAATGTTCTCTTAAAATCTTCAGGTATTATTTAGATTTTTTTTTAGAAGGAGTGAGTGTCATTGGGAAAATGGCCTTAAGTTCAATCAAAGAAAGCGAAAATTCGCAACTCCAGAGCTCGAATACGCTATCTTGCGGTGATTACCAATACTTCCGAAAAAGGTAAAACATTCCGTTCCACGCGTTTTCTTTGGGGTAAATTATAGACTTCAGACAGTTTGTGGTGTAATGTAATTTCAGAGGAATAGAAAAGAAAGCTTTCCACAAACAAGATATGAAAAATTTATTGTCATTCATTAAGCTTCAAACCGAGTTATAAGTTATGGCATTTGTTTGTTTTACCTTTTTCATCCGCCATTAGTCAGTGACTGCAGCACCCCCTATAGTTTATTAGAGTTGCGAATAAAAGTCGCTCATTTGGAAGAGGAGTGCTGCAATGCGTAGAAATGAAATTTTACAGGAGAAGCGTTTTAAGTTGAACTCTTCAGATAATTTGCTTTGAGAAAAGTAAGTTTGCTGTGCTCTCCAGTGGTGAATATTCGAACAAAAAAATCTGTCTTTGTTTTTCAAAGGAAGAAAAAAGAGAAAATTAAAAATTTCGTATTGTGGCACTCTTTTTCCAAACGAGCGAAATTTACTTGAATAAAATGACTCTTTCAAAGGAAAATAAAAGTAAAAAGATGTTTATATATAATGTAAAGATAGATAGATAGGTAAAAGAGTGTTTAATTACAAATATTAGATTTTTGGATTATTTACACTTATGTTATGAAACGAAGAATATAAATATAGATAACAATAATTTCATCAAACAGTGGACTCTTCATTTTGCTTTTTTTTTTTTTGATTATCTATTGATTTAAATTTAATTAAATATTTTTAAATTATACGTTTCAGCGACAGAATTTCCAAATACTTTTAATTTTGAAAATATTATTTTATTTTTACTCAGAAAGCTTACTTCTGTAATAATAATAATAATAATAATAATAACGTTTTTACAAACGCAATTTAAAGTAGCGGAAGTATCCTAAATTCAGCCCTCTAATTTAATGATAGTTGTTAGTACTCCATAAAAGTAGACTTCAATATTTGTACACAGACCCATAAATCTGAGAGGTGCTGCCGCCTCCGTTTCGGACCCGCGCTCTATCGGTCAGTGTATCTGTCCGGATGATCGCTCGGGTCAGTGCGTCTCTTAACTGGGCGCTGAAGCGGGGAGACCCCGTGAGAAACAAAAGTCGGGTTGCTGTCCTTTTCCCCTGTCGCACACATACAATGTAAAAATATGTATATAATCTATAACATACATATGCTATAATATATTCGCTCACATAGAAATCTGTCACTCATACCCAGTGCTGTAGTTGTGGGAAAAAATATTTGGGGGAACGAACCTCTTCGAAAAGGGTAAAAAATATCATAGGCTAACGGATTTTGTCTTCTTATGCAAAATAAATGAATAAAATTAGTAAATAAATAATAATAGTAATAATAATAAAATAAATTAAAAAATCAGTTTTAATTACTGAGCTAGCTTTTATTTCATAATCAGACAAATTTAATGAGAAAGATGGTTATTAACCAAATTGCAGTAAATTTGCATTTTTTACGAAATAATAAACTGAATGTTTTGGGAACGAAGTTCCCCTTCGTTCCCTTCAAGATTTATCACTGCTTTATTCGTCCCTTCTTTCCTGTTTTGCATTCATTCTTATTTGTACGTCGAATTTTAAGAATCCAGTTACTAAATTATAATTTAAATTTTTAAATTGTATTTTATTTAAAAAATTGTGTTGTTAAAATTGCTAAAGTTTATTTATAACTTTGCGCTTTTTTTCCAATTAGGATACAAAATATAATAATTAAAATACCTCAATAACTAGGACACAATGTGGGCACCATAAAAATGAGTGTACGGCTTTCAACAGGAATTGATTCAGATATTTTTAGATACTTTTTTAAACATAAATACCATGCATTATCACATAAGCGGAAAGTATGATGTGAAATATTAAGTTCTTTTTTCTTTTTTAATTTTCTGTTGCAAAAATCTATTGTGGGCTTTTTAATAATATTAGTATATGTTTACAAGTTTTGCATTATGTTAATAAGTTTTGCATGCCTCTTGGAGCAAACGCTCGCTAACTAAGGATGAAAAATATGGGATTTTGTTTCTGTATTACTTATGTATTACAATGGTTGGAACTTAAAAGGAAGGGATGGGGTTTCTGGTTGATTGAATCATTATTAATGTTTGTTAAGATAGACATTTTTAGAGCTTAGCATTAGTTGGATACTACTTAGATGTGAAGATTTTCTCACCAATTTCTAGCTTAACTTTTATTATTGTTATTATTTTTTTTAAGTAACAATAATATTCCAGTTAAATATCTTCTTATGCTTAAACATTTTTATGAAAAGAACTATTATTAAAAATGAAAAATATTACTTAATTTCCCCAACTTTAAAAATATCTTGATAAATTATTTCAAGCAAGGTAAAAGTTTAAAAATAATAATATCATTTAACATTTGGATTGAATCTTTATGTCTGTAATGGTAATACCTATATAAGCGATATGTCATCTTTCGATGAAATTAACAATATTTTATAAAATAATACAGAAAAGACAAAAGTTTTTAGAGTTTTGAACAGAATAATTACATGGAATATCTGAACTACAGCCTGGAATCGGTATTTCGCTTGGTGATTACAAAATTAGTACATGGACATCTGAACGATATTGGTTTTTCTTGCTGATTAATTTTAAATTAATAAAATACCTTGGAATTCCAATGAATTTAGAATTTTTTTTATTATGACTGCCGTTGGCGGCATAGAAGAAACGGTCTAATATTCAAAGTCAAGTTATAATGTATGGCTTAATTTTTGGGTAGTTGGCCAAACTTCTTTCCATGTGCAAGTCGTAACAAAAATTCTCTTTGTTTGTAAATAAGCTAACCAATGGGGTTGTTTCCTTCAGTCAAAAACAAGGACGCCCATAAAGGGGGGGGGGGGGGTGGAAACATGAACCTAGAAAGTACTTTTATTTTCCCTACAGTTATTTTTTAATTTTTTAAAATGTCCGATTTTTCAAACAAGGTGTGTTCTTGATGACGTCACAAATGATGTTTTTTGGCGCATCCTTCTATCACGTTTCCACGTTATGATAATCAAGAAGCGAATTAAAATCGCGCTGTACGCTTGCTATCAACCCTATCGTTGCCAATACACGTGAGTAAAGATGTGAATTAAATATTTTGTTCTGTGAATGACAACACTGAATGGCATTTCATCATTTGTGATGTCATCGGTAGAAGCATAAACAATAAAAGCGCATCGATTTAAGTATTTTTTTAAAAATATTAAATTTAAACAAATAATTTAAAAAATGGTCAGATCCTATATTTTTAAGCATGCTTTTTCAGAAAAAAAATACTATTAAAATTTTAGAAACGACTCCATTAGTTGTATAAGTGGCTCATTTTTAAATCCCACTGAAAGGCCGCCGCAGCGACTACTTTTAAGTTTTCACCACATTCTTTTTAAATTGGACCAGGAGCGTGAATACATACCATGCACATACAATTGATCCAAGCATATATAATTAACAGCATAAAAAGCTTGTAAATCTTACCGAAATATGTTATGTAAAATTAACAGCATATACAGGTCATCTGCAACAGCTGTCCTGTCACCGTTGTGCACTATTCATTGATATTTAAATTATCCGTATAATATTTCAAACTAAGAGATGACTTGAAGCCTGATACATTTTTACGAATTTTCCAAGTTTCACACATTCAAACTAAGTGTTCCGAAGTTGCAACTCAAACTTTCTTGCTATTGCATGAAAATATTTCTTAAAAGGGATGAGAAACGAGAAATTTTAAATTTATGGTCAACAGGCGAAGTTTAAACGAAGATTAATGAAGCTATGGAAGGAAAAGAGTAAATTTGACGAAGAATGGGAGTGAGACCAACTAACGTTGCAGATACATTACTCTATTTCAAGAGTCGCTTCTTTTTGTAAACCCAAAACTTCGGCAAACTGTTTGGCGAGTGTTAAATTTTAAAAACCGTTTTGTTATTTTGCTTTGGAATCACTATTAACCACATATCCATGAAATAAATTGCGCTAGCTTTTTACAAATGTTGCTAGTTAAAAGATAGAGATTAGTATTTGGGTGGAAATTTTTGCAAAGTTAGATATGATGCGTTGTGTGATTTCGGGGATTACTCAAAAGAAGAAAGCAATAACACCAGCATTCGCTATGTATACGATTTTCCCCTCATGTTCCACAGAAATAACATGGTGCCATGACGCATCCAATGCGAAATGAAATATTCTTACTATTTGCTTAAATAGCTAGGATTATTTATACATGCAAATTGTCTATCAAATGAGCTTTTATATCCAAATGAGTTTTTTTTTTTTTTTTTTTATTTAAGTTTCCAATCTTTTTTTTTTTCTTTTTCATCGAAAAACCATCAAGTAAGGCATAATATCGTGTTTTACAACTAGGAAAATGTTGTACTTATCTGAAATTCGTGTGCACTTAAAACTGCAATTCTAAAAAAAAAATTTTTTTGAAAGATAATTAAAGGTTTCTATAAAAAGTAGTGACAACCAACATGCCAAGCCATATCAAGGAGTCGGTACCATCTTCCGTGAACTGAGCGTGTCTGTTTTGCAAGCGTGCGGGGGAATGTCACGCGATTCTCTATCGTCATTTCTCTTATTAAGCGAGACATTCTGGAAATACACATAAAAACATGCTGTTCGTGCTCGCAACACGCTAGCTCGGTAGGTAACGCAGTTTTTGTTAACCGAGTGCAAACAGTTAAGTATCGGCTATGCCACTGACAATTGTAGGTTTTATGTGCAAGCAACATTTTTAACGATGAGCATTTTCAAATGTGGAATCATTTTCACAATTCGAAACGAGTATCTACGCGTGGTTCGTGATTTAAGCGATGCCGTCACTCAGGGATACCGTAACCGTAACTTTGAAAGCATTCATATAAATTATGCAACGAATGGATTTCATAAAGTAATTTTACGTAAGCTATTACCGAGCTATTGTACTTGTTTGCACAAATTTAGAGTGCGACTAAATTTAAACATGCTAAACTGTTTATGCGCTTCTATAATTTCAGTGCTCAAGTTATACTAACTAGATACAGTGAAACCTGTGCAAGTTGACCACTTGCGGTGCAGTACTTTGGTGGTCAACTTATAGAGGTGGTCAACTTATAAAGGGGGTAATGTTCTTTTTTTTTTTTTTTTGGTCATTTCTTGCACCATATATTCATTTTTCGAAAAATGAACACATACAATTTCTGAAAAACTCACTTTCATTGTTTAACATTACTTTGAAGAAAAATTTTTAAATGAAATTCAAATATTTTTAGAGATTATTTTCCCAGAATGACGTATAATGTGTCATGCAAATTTAAAATTTCAGTAAATTGATCCAAAAAAAAATCTAATTGTTTATGAAAAGTTACTTATTTGATATTTATAGTTCCTAAAAATTCATAGCTAATCAAAAATAACAAATTTTTCGCTTTATTTTTTTCTCATATACATTTATAACCATGATGATCTATTGTCCAACAACATAAATCCATGTGGTTAAACTCACAAGGAGGTTTAGTCATGCTACTGTTTTATTTTGTTATTAAAATGCTGGTCTGGCATCGAAAATATTCTTGGAATGCTATAAAATATATAATAATATGAAATAAAATAATTTGCTACATTAAGGTTTAAAAAGTAAGCCAAGTGGTCAACTTACAAAGGGTTTTTTACAATACTCCAAACCAAATTTGGTGTACATTAGAGGTCAAGATGGACAGGTGGTCAAGTTACAGAGATTTTCCTTCATTATATAAGATAGGATAAATTCCGTTCCTGACAAAAGCGGTTAACATAGACAGGTGGTCAACTTACAAAGGTGGTCAACTTAGCAGGTTTTACTGTAGTGGTTTTAAACTTGTTCCACTTAAAAAACCCCTCATGACTAGGTTTAGGTATTTAATGTAAGGAGTAATTGAATAAAAGCATTCAAAAAAGAATATCTAGAGTATAACAGTATGTTATTGATAAGTAACAGTATGTTATAGATAGGTATAACAGTATGTTATAGATAGGTAGTCTTTTATGTAGAGAACAATGGGGCTGTTTCCTTCAGTCAAAAGTACTACTTTTAGTCACTGAAATTGATAGAATGAACCAAAAAAAAAAAAAAAAAAAGCTTACATGGAGCGAGGAAAATCTTTTGTTTTCAAAACGTTTAATTTTTAATTATTTTTTCAAATCGTCCGATTTTTCAACCAAGGCGTGGTCTTTATGACGTCACAAGTGATGAACTTTGGCGCGCACTCCACTGGCGTGCTGAATGTTTACGTTTGCTGTCTACCGCGTTTCCAGGTTGTGACAATTCAGAAGCGAATTAAATATTGAGCTCTACGCTTACTGTGAACCATATCGTTGCCAGTTCATGTGAGTCTGCGCTAATGGCATCAGTGAATGGCATTTTATCACTTGTTATGTCATGTGCAGAAGCGTAAAAAGGGAAATTGAATCTGCGCACCGATTAAAATATTTAAAAAAAAATATTAAGCTTTGTCAAATTATTTAAAACATGGTCAAATCCTGTTTTTAACCATGCTCTTTTAGAAAAAAAAAATTCTTTTAAAATAATGCAACGACCACATTAAAGAAAAGAAAAGTATTAAAAAACAATATTATTAATTATATGTAATTTATGTTATGCACCTCGAAGCGATTTTTTAAAATTTTTGATTTAGCTCTTTTGTAATTATTTTTTATACTTTACTCTTTCCCTTTCAAGCCAATTTTCTAGAGTATCGTTATTATTATCATATTTTCTTTTATTTTTTATTTTTTGGTCATTCATCATCCTCCTGAGAAAGGAAAAATTCGTTAAAATTCTCCTTTCACTCCAATCTTTATTGACTGCGAAACATTTTTCTTGGATGATGCTTTCCGATAGAGAATTTTAATTCTTTCTCACTGAGGGCTCGATGCTTAGTTTATATTCTAGTATCGGGTGAGAGTGCCTGCCGCATTATTTCCAAATGATGAAATTTCTCGTGGGAATGCTTATGTTTGTTTAGAAAGATCTGGCGAGGATAGTAATAAAGATTCTTGACTTTCATGCACTTCGAAATTAATTCCGGAGAACACTTCTGATAGATGACACAGTCGTGAGATTTGAAGGAATCCAGAGGTGGAAATTAAAAAAAAAAAGTAATAATAATAAGACTTCAATACTCGTTTCTTTCATTGCAATACATTTCCGCTATACTTTTACATTTTTTCGATTATTGAGGATATCGTTCTTGAGTCTGTTACATGCATGGCCTTTTCATCACCGAAATGTTACAAATTTGCCTTTAACTTCCCCCTCTCCGGGGAGGGTCATAGGGGTCATGACCCCCTCCCTCCAAACCGTCGACAATATTATCCATATACATTGTGTTTCAAATAATTGTGAATAAATTGTCAACGTATGCAACGCTTCAAATCATTAATTATTTTTAAAAAGTAATGGTTGAAATATTGCGTCATAGACTTTGAAATTCCAAGAGTCGGAGTCTATTATTTTCCCTCCGAGTCCGCAGCTCTGTCGGAGTCTCAGTCAGATTGATTTTTAGGTAAATCAGTAGGAGGTTTTAGAATTCCAGGAGACAGAATTAGTCATTTCCTTTTGACTATTTTCTTTCCTTCCGTATCTTCTAAGCTCTCCTCAATATCTCCTATCTTTTATCTTCCCACCCCCACCAAATACGTTAATTTGTTAGCTAACTCTCTCTTGTACAACACAAGATAAAAGAAACTTGAAATCCCGAATCTGATTCCCCTCAGTTAATTTGTGGTCTACTTCTAGCTAAATAGTCACAAGAATTAGAAAAAGAAGAATCATTAAAGACCAAAAAATCACTCTCTTGTTCTTCGCGCTCAATTAAATATATATTTTTAAGTTTTCTGAAATATAAATTCATTGACTGTAAATCATTTGTGAGAGATGTCATCTTTTCTTGTTGATTATGTCATTTTATTATAACACTTTTAATAAACTTGCTCTAGTATGGGTGTGTGTTGCGAGGTTAGCAGTAGGTTCCTTTGGTTGGTTGGGGGAGAGAGGGGAGGGACAAGTTTTTTTTATCGATGCCCCCCCCCCAAAAAAAAGTTAGTTGTTAATTAAGTTAGCAAATTAATTTCAAGGCTTCACTTGTATTGTGGATTCTTGACTTATGAATCTGTGCTAATTCTCAAAGGATTTCGAGGATTTCCTCGTTTAAGTCGTCAATTAAGGCAATTTTTCGCCCTGTACTTGTTTATTATATTGTCATTAATTTTTATGTTGGTCATTCTAATAATACATTTTTAAGTTCACGGATCTTCGTCCTTCAAATAAACACGCCAATTCCTTAACTTCAGATTTTAGGATCTTTTGATCATAATATCGAATGTCAAGATGAAATTACCACAAAAATACAATAGTGCGATGAAACGCCGTTTATCTTTCGTCTCGCGAACTCATTATTCTTCCGCTGAGAATGGCATCATTCTGAATATACGGGGTCAAATAATTAACGAGCAGGGGGATCCCACTGGGACATCTCCTCAGAGTATTGTGCGTTCTTATTTTTTCGCAATGAATGGTTTCACTTTTGACAGCATTTGTCTTTCCGAAAGTTCTAATGGCCGCCTCATAAAAGGTTAAGCCTCGTTACCCAAAACTTGGCGGCATGAATCATCAGACTTCGAGATTTTCAAAAGAGATCCAGCCCTAGATGTCTATGATTATAAAAATAATATTCCACAGAAAACAGTTACATTTTTGACAACGTTCTATACAAATTATACTCTGCGCTAGAACTGATAAATAAGAGCATTTAATTCCATTGCCGGTAATCAGGGCCGCAGAGAGCCAAGGCCGGCCCCTTGTCAGTTATATCGCCGGGCCCCCTGGTGCCCCGCCCCCCCCCCAAAAAAAAAGAAAAGGGGGAAAAGAAGAAAAAGGTCGAAGGGGGGGGGGAGAAGAAAAAAGGGGGAAAGAAAATAAGAACTGCTTACTATAAAACAATTAACTCTATTTCAAGTGCCGCAACAGTTATTACCAAAAGAGTATAAATTTACGTTTTCTCTTATTCGGAGTTTTTTTCCTCCTTTTTTGTTCTTCCTTTCTTTTTTTTTCTTTCCCTTTTTTTTTGCGTCAGTGTCGCCCCCCCCCCCAGATCTGGGCCCCAAGTTCCAGCTAGGCTAACATGACCTCTCGGCGGGCCTGTCGGTAATACCGTATTACCTCGCATTATCCAGCATGCCGGAAAAAAGCAATGTTGACCAGAATGGCCGGATAATTCGAGGTTGATTTTGAAACAGAACAAAAGTAACTATCCCCATTCAGTTCCAATCAGAAAGCAAACCACTGTAAGGAAAAAAAAAATAAATGCCGAAAGTAATCTTTTCAAAAAAAAAGTCTATTGCATATAATATGGTCTTGATGTTTATGGTAGGTCATTATTAAGGGATTTAATTATATGCCAATAAAGGAAGCAATTTAGAAGCACTCGTCGTTACTGCGATTTGTGCATATTTTTTTTTAAATAAATTATTTTAGGTTCCTTTTAGAGAGGTAAGTTTAATTTTTAGTTATTGAATAACTGTGGTAAATTTTTAGCACTGGTTTGGGGGCGGTAACTTACTGCTAAAATACCTAGTTTTAATTTAATTTTTATAAAATTATTCGTTCTTAAAAAATATTTTTCTTGATAAAATAACAAATAACATTGTTAGTAAGCATTTTTACGAAATTGAACTGTTTATTAATGCTAATAAAATATGTATAGAATATATTCATTTTTAAGCTGAACATATATTTTTTATAGTATATTAATTTTTTCTTCCTAACCTCGAATTTTCCGGCATGCCGAAAAGGAGCAGGCTAGTGTTATTCAAAATCTAGTGACCTCCGAATTTTGTGGCATGCCGGATAATGAGGGGTAATACGGTACGTATTCCGGGAACCCGTAGTATGCGACTTTGAAGTAGGAGAACTGCGACCAGAGATATTTTTAATGCCTCTACAAACGTATTTCACTTATTGAAAATCGAAAATACACCTCAAATAGTTGACCGAGTATTCACGCATTGTATCTTAAATAACAGAAATATAGAAAAGGGGAAACAATATGAGTTTTGAAAATATTTCATTTGAATGCTTTTATTTTATCCAGTTCAAAATACCAACCATTCTAAAGTTTGAAGAATCTCAATAGTAACATGTCGTTTCTTTCTCTGCCTCTTTCCGTATCGATCACTCTCAGAAAGCAGGATTGTAATGTCGGAGTTGTGGAGTCGAATTGATTTGTGGTAAAGGAGTCAGAGTCGGAATCTAAAATTCCAAGAGTCGGTTATTTTCCCTCAGAGTCCGCTGCTCAGCCAGGCTGATTTTCAGATAAAGGAGTCGCAGTCGGAAACGGAATCGAAGGCTCTAGAATTCTCGGATCGGAGCCGGAATCGATCATTTTCCCTCCGACTCCGCAGCCCTGTTAAAAAGTTAACTTTTTGTTATGGAATTGATCACTACTATTCTCATCTGTGCTGTTTTCGCAAATTTCTTTTCTCCCAAATGAATTTTAGTCACCTAGAAAATATCAAGGAGTATTTTCACGCCATAGGAAAAAAAAAAAAAGCTATAGCACCATCTTGGGCTAGGACAATATTTGGAATATCGATTCCAAAACATTTTAAACAAAAATTCAAATTGTAGGGTCTGGTGGGGGAAAAGGGTCAATGGGGGAAAAGTGGTCATAAATCAAGTAAAAAGCTATATATTCGAAATAAATGAAATAATGAGGGTACTTATTTTATGTTAACGATTTCTTATTTTCGATTTTAACAGTTGGGAACTAGATTCTGAATTCAAAATTGTCAAACTGGCAGTATTTTATTTCATGAAAATAATTGTTTTGTGTGCATATGAAACATTTTAAAATCTGAACACCTCTTTTAACTTCTTTGTAAAATTTTGTTCATAAAATTTTTTAAGTTTCGTTGTGCAGGCAGCCTCCCGTATGTCTCTAGAACACGTGTGCATAAACAACTAAGCTGGATTCTCTTTACATAATATTTTAGAACAACTTAGGTAATATAGGGGTAAAGTGATCATAGGTTAAACTTAACATATAGCCTTCATCTAAAATCATTTGGTCTTCAGTTACAAGGCAGATATCATTTTAAGATTGCTAACCATTTACTTTTTTTAAGGTTAACTGAATTAAATACAACTAAGTTTGAATTTGATATAGCTTTACGAATTAATTAAAGCAGGATTGTAATCCTATAATATTTGAAAAGAAAAAAAATCATAGAATTTTTTTTGCAATCACAACTTCCAATTTATTCTAGTAGAATATCAGTAAAAAGTAGAAACTTAGAACTAGAAGTACTTCGCATATATTGAATAAATAGACTAGGCTTGATAATTTTTCCCCTTTTGTTTTTTTAATTAAGTAATATTTTTGCGGAACTCTATTTGAGTGTAATATTTTCTTATTATGTAATTTAGGTAGTTTTGACATTATTCAGACGATATTTTTAATACATTAAGATATCTTTAATACATCTTAATACTAAAGAAATAAAACAATGCAAAGTATCACAACTTTCCTGATGATATTGAGGAAATCCAGGAGTGAAATATGATTAAAATTTTAGGTGGAGCAACTTTTCACCATAGTCGACTATCAAAAATGTATCAAGTTGAAATCTTCAAAAGAACTAGGTGTGTTGAGCATTAAAAAACTACTGTTATTTATGATGGTTTTAGATCAATTTTTTCAACTATGACCACCTTACCCCGGCTGCCTCATTAACACACATTAAAAAAGAAAATGCCATTAAGCTATTTAAATCATTTTTTTTTCTTCCGAAAATTTAGTCAGTGCAGCGTGTTCTTTATTAATGTAATGTAAAATAATGAAAATAAAATTTGAAGTTTTAAAATAAATTCCTGTATTTATTATTTAACTAAGTTGAAACACCTGTATTTTACGACCACTTTACCCCACCAGACCGTAATATTCCACTACTAACTGAATGATATTCAGTAGTAAGTGTTTTATTGCATTTAACACAAAATATACATTAGTATGGTGCATCGCTTTTTTTTTTTTTTTTTTGCTCAATTTCATGGCAAAGTTCAACTGAATTTTTAAAATAATATTTTGGGTTGTTTTTAAAAACTAGTTAAACACGCGGTAACTGACTGACATTGTAAGTTGCCTTAACTGAATCAATTACGACTTATAAAAATTTATAAATGGTGACGGTGAGTGCGATTGCACAGCAGTTTGATAAGAGAAATACGGAGTGCAAATGTATTCAAAATTTATTTAAAAGGAAAAAAACTGTTAATAATAGGTATTTTATTTTCTTATTTTTAATTGATTTATATTTTTCCATAAATGTGCATACCAATACATTTTATGAAGGCTACAGCTACATGAGCAAGTGCTTGGGTTATCCTGTTAACATAATTCAAAACTTACAAGACATTATTTAAATGGAAAAACGTGATCTAGATAGCTGATTATTCCGAAATTGGAATATGAAAGAAAGGGTCAAAGAGAATTTTTATGAACAAATAAGTATGTAGCATGTTTTGAATCGCTGAGTTCACAAACAATTGGCTTCGTACACTCTATTAGCAACGTAATGAAATGATCAGAAGAACTAAAAAAAGAAAAAAAAAACATCTTTCTCTTTCTTTTTGTAATTTTAATTTTTTGTGCTATTAATTGCTTCATGGTATCACGAATCTCAAATCCAGGTGTTTCAAATACTAAATTGAAATTATTAGAAGTTAACAAATTTTTGTAAATTTAAGGGGAAAAAAATAACGTGCGAACAAATATACCTTTTAAGCTTATGAACATAAAAACATGTAAAACTTAAAGTGAACCTGTACATCATTACGCTTACTGGTCCAAAGGAACAGTAACTTTTTAAAGGATTTCTAACGCTGTGTTGAATGTGTTTACTACACATCGTCGCCTCAGAGCAACAGTAAGATATCTAATCCCATAAATAATACTATGATATCTTACTGTTGCTCTGAGGCGACGACATGTAAATATGTATGTATGTATGTAGTACTGTGTATATAGTAAACTTTTTCGGGGGGGGGGGGGTATTTTAATTGAGTGGTATAACTCTGCATGTATCAATACAACTTTTGTCTGAACAATGTGTAAGTTGGTTAATTTCGGAGCGTATATAAAGGGAATATATGGGGGGCAGGCCTCCTATATGCGCCTATGATAAGTATATACGCACAAATTAGAGACGTACCGAGTAGCACTTTGGCCGAGTAGCCGAGTGCTCGGCCTTTCATTACTCGGCCGAGAACCGAGTTACCGAATACTCAGCCTTCCACTATTCGGCCGAGTTACCAAGTACCAATTATGTTTTAAGAAGAACCACAAACACACATGTGATGAATTTTGAACTTATTGGAATAGTAATATAGACCTCCTTGTCCATATAATAGTTTTTAAACTAAATTCCTGCTGAAATTTAACTACAAAATTTTGCAAAAATAATATTTTTAAAATTAAAAATAAATAAATAAAAGGTATGATTAATCAAGTTGGAATTAAAACAAATTATACCAATCTATTATAGTTCTAGTCCGCCACACTTAAATAATTTTTAAAAGCAAATAAAACAAATGTGCAGGAACACTGCAGACACCTGTTTCTGTGTTACAAGGAACGTCTTTTTCAGTGCATAAAATGTGAGTTAAAGGATGTAAAGACATTCGGCAAAAAAATCCGACTTTTGTCAGATGCGTTTAAAACTACGAGCTCACATTTTGTGCATTGAAAATGGAATTCCTTGTAATGCCAAAACACATGTCTGCACTGTGCTTTTAACGTTGTTTTATTTCCTTTTATTTTTTAAGCAAAGGTATTTTTATATTTCTTATAACTAATTTTTGCTTGTTGCAAAAATCCATTTTTAATATAAAAATTCCATATTTTCTATACTTACGTTTTTTGTACAATTTTAAATAAATAAGTTTTATTTACTTTGGGGACATCAAAATAAAGATTTATTCCATTGAAGCATTACAAACTTTATTATTCTCAAAATTTAAATTTGACTTGTAAATGATTGCAAAATATTATATATGCTTGTGCTTTTTTATAAATTTTAATATCTGTCTTGGACAATATTCAATTTTTTGCAACTACTCGGTATTGGCCGAGTATCTGATCACAATTTGGCCGAGTATCGAGTACTCGGCAAATTGACCGAGTAGTTACCGAGTACTCGGTACGTCTCTAGCACAAATGTCACTGAATTTGAATTCTGAATAAGATGCGGTAAATTTATGGGTGGTCATTCCCATGCCATAACTTATTAGTTGAAGTGAAAACGCGTTTCGCGTTTCTGTAATGTACTCTGATTCGTTCACTACAACTAGAGTCAACAATTCGCGGCGCGACCTACTGGACCTCCTGATCAATTACCTATAATTTAGTACGACCCTGAAAATTGCTGTGAGCAATTCCCTAAGTGCACTGCTCCCTTCTTTGTATAAGGGGGTGGGGTCAGGATCCATCGGGACGCGGAATAGAATGCACCAGCAGTTAAATTTCTCCATCCTTAGGGAATAGAACGATTAGGGATATAAATTGGAGGGTATCAAATAGATGGAATGCTTTGAGCTCGGAATCGAATTGTGTCGCTGCCCCTCAGAATTATCTCATGCAGATCCGATGGATTGGTGGTTCCACTGATGCATGTTCCAGAAACACTATTTTTAATCAGGGAAGGTGAATTTTTCTCACATTTACAGCGATTGATTCTTGTTCAACATCATTTTTTCCTTGTCAAATTTGTTTCCGTGCATTATCTTATGAAAATGGGCTAACAAATGTCCAAAAATATGCACTAAAAATAAAAGTATGAGCCGATAATTTTTAACTCACTGAAGAACGTGAAGTTTTCATTGACCGGAAAATATTTGTTATTGAAAATGTGACTCGTTAGTTTTCACAAGGATTAGGAGTTTAATGTTTCATTAGTCTTAGTGCCCCCCCCCCCTTAATCTTTCTCTAAATTTTTATTTTCTCCTCCCTCTCCTCGCCCCCCCCCCCCAACTTAATATTTATCAACCACCCATTTTTACTTTCTTCTATATCTAATATATAGAAGAAAGTATTGGATTCGTGCAAATTTTCGAATTTCGAATTTTGACGGATTCGAACGTTTTGAAGTGTGCTGAGTTCATTTCGACTATTTTTGGAAAATGTCTGTGTGTGTGTGTGTGTGTGTGTGTGTGTGTATGTATGTATGTATGTGTGTGTGTGTATGTATGTGTGTCACGTCTGTGTGTGACCAGTTTTTTGTGGCCGCTCTACAGCAAAAACTACCGCATGAAATCGAACGAAATTTGGTACACATATGTGCCCGTATGTGAACTTGTGCCCATTGGTTTTTGGCGCGAATTCCTCCAAGGGGGGTGGAGCAATGGGACGTTTTTTGAGTTACGCGTGCTTGCTATTCCTCAGGAAGTAACTGGCGGAATCAAACAAAATTTGGTCCATATGTTGCCATTAACAGGAACAGGTGCTGATTCAATTTTGGTGTCAATAACTCAAACGGGGGTTGAGCTATAGAACGTTTTTTTGTCGTCAATTGTGACTGCTGTATCTCAAGAAATAATGAACGGAATGAAAAAAAAAATTATCGGCAAGTAGCCCTTAGTGGGTATAAGAGCTGATTTTATTTTGGTGTCAACAGCTAAAAAGGGGGTAGCGCAATCGCCCGTTCTTTTTTTCCATTGTGAGTACCCTATCTCAAGAAGTAATGCTACGTTCTGGTTGAAATTTGGAATATATGTGAATCCATACGTAAACAGGCTTTGGTTCAATTTTGACGCCAATCGCTCCAAGAGGTGTTGATTTTTTTTTTTTTTTTTTTTTTTTTTTTTTTTTTTTTTTTTTTTTTTCGAATAAAAATAGCTTTATTAATGCAACAATAAGAAAGATAAATCGTAATAGATTGTCGTCTGCGTATTTCTCGTGATTTTAATTGTATGGAAATGATCGGAAATATTATCTCAATGATTTAAAATTTTTAACTGTTGCCATCTTATGTTTGTTAACAAATAAAATATTTGTAATTAATTCAAGCAAGGCTTTTAATTTAAAATGCTTTTGCATTTAAGCTATCTGACATTCGGAACTCCAGCGCTCGAATACGCTACCTTGCGGTGATTTACAAAACTGCCGATGGAACTAAAACATTGCCACGTTTTAGTTCCATGTGTGTCTGTTGACGTAAACACAGGCAGTTTGTTCTGAGTATTTATTAACGCAATCGATGTGTCTTAGTTTGCTTTCAGCTACAGAAATTAATTCGTCTCCTAAGAGTATTCTCGAGCTTCTCAAAATAATGTTAGTTTTCCTTATTTCTTTCAAAACAGTATTAAATGGTGGACGCGTAAACAAGAAAACTCTGGATTAACAAAATTGGATAACGTTATACCAGGTAAAATTTTTTATTGTATGAATTTGTAAGAATATGAGTTTTTTTTAATCTTAAATTAATTTAACTAATCATATTTTATAGCAGCATTTAGTTGGAATGGACAGTATGCAAAATATTTTCTTGGATTTATTATCGTAGAACAAAATGAAAAATGTTTAACCTAGAAAGAATTTACTTTATTCCTTTTATTCTCAGCTGAAAGGTTTCGCCAAATTTGTTTAGGGTTATAATTTTGGTATTGTGCGAGCAAAGTAGCCTTGGCGAGATTTCGCGTTTTTAGTTAAACCATTTTTAATTTTTATCATGAGTGGAATAAAATGGTAGTAAGATTACAGAATTCGATAAGTGAAAAGAAATAATGGTCAATCAACTGAAAAGAAAACTACCACCATATATCCGTGAGAATTTTGTTGATGATTTGCATAACATGACACAATTAAATCGTAACTCAGAAATTAGAAAAATCGAAACAGAAAATTTTTAAATGAACCGATTCAGGAATTCGAGAGAAATAACTCAGCTACAAATGGAAAACAATAAACGCTAGCCAAGCAAGGCAAAAAAGTATCATCTTCTTTCGATAACAATTTGTAATGTCATATTGAATTTTCTAGCATTAATTGTTATTCTTGTCAGGCCACAATTATTATTTAGTTTTATCAAGAATTGATAAATATCGAATTCAACATCGTGGAAATAGCTGCTTAGAACTACGAACTACGTAGTTTGCATTAATCTTTGACGTTTAGTAATGCTTCTTGAATTCTCATTTCTTTCTACGTGGGCCAGAATATCCACAAGACTTTGAAAATTAATTTAAAAAGAATAAAGCGAAAAAATCATACGTACGAACAAAAATCACAACACTTTTAGCATTTTCTTCGTTACCATGTGCGTTTGTTTTAGTTTTCAATTCCGCCATTAGACAGTGACTTCAGTGCCCCCTACAGTTCGTTGGAGTTGCGAATAGTATACATAAAATACACCGCCAGCTCAGTCATTTCCAGCCGAGGACTGCAGTTTCGTGCTTATTAGCACTCATCAGCCCGGCATAGGAAAATGACCGAGCTGGAGATGGAAAACCTCTTAAGGAAGCCAAGAGTGCCAAACAAACTGGTAGCTAATATAGAATTAATTTACTGAATACATCAATAGTATGTTTAGAATGAAAACAAAAGACTGAAAAAAATCTGCGATTACTGTGAAACAATTAAAAGCTGACAAGACCTAAAAACAGAGAACCACATTCTTGTTTTAAAAATGATTATTTGAATCATTTCTAAATATTTAAAAGGTGCTTAAGCTTACTAGCAATATCAAGTCTTAATTTCAACACAGCTCTGAAAGGAGTCGTGCAGGCGCGTCATTTCAAATAAATTTCGCAGGGGAGGAGGGGGGGGGGGGTACATACTCAATATTAATTATATTGAGAACCAATTAAAACATATTAATTTTTGTTTCTTAAAGACTGGGGGAGGAGAGAGGAGTAATTGACCCTTTCTTGTGGGCATGGAATGCCGTTAAGAGAATATTGTGAAATCAACTTGTCAAGTTACAAAAGAAATTATCTTTCGGTAGTCTTTCTGAAGTGCTGTTAAAAAATTAATAATGAAAATTCTTGTTGTGGTCAAACCATTGTTGTTACAAGCACACCGTTATTTCTCAGAAAGAATGCCTTTTTTGAAACATAACACCTCCTCACTACTTTCCAAAGGACCCTTCAGGTGACGTCAGTAAGTGACGCACGTGCTCATAGGAATGCTTTCATCCACTTTAAAAAGCTCTCTTGTGGAAGCACATACATGCATCTTGAGGACTCGAATCTTTGTTGCTCGTAACATTTTCCAATCTGATCGCTCAAACATTCCAACAAACGCAGAATGAAAATGATTAAAAAAATTACATGGTAAAATTCTTCTGGAGACATATCCTTTCTCCTCCCGCCCTTTATCAAGTTCGGCTTTGTTAGAGGTGGAGAAATATTGGTGCCAGGGTTCGAAAATATCTGATATTTTGATATCTTTTGGATATATATATATATATAAAATTAAGCAAACAGAATTTCAAATATTAAACAAATTATAAATAATAAATGATGATAAAAAGGAAAAATGCAAACAGCTATTAAGTAGGAATAGATAAAGAGTGAATCCAGAGCTCATCAGCCGTGGAGGATTCATTAATTATGGTCAAAAGGCCAAAATTTTTAACTATGAACTAGAAGAGAATGTTTAAGCTCCAGTACATGTAATATAGAGTAACAATGGGTAAAAGCACCACTTGCTAAGCTAAAAACAATCAACTAGAGCTCAAACCTAAAACTAAAAGCAGGGGGTTTCGCCTCGACTAATTAGGAAAACAAGTTCCGGAACCCATCGTTTCCTGATTTACGTGCAATTAAAATACCATCAATTTGTAAAAATCAGAAAAATAAAGTAGTGCTAGTCTTTTTCTCTTTCTTTTATACATACATATATACATTCTTATTACATCTTTTAAGTTTTAGCAGATCTAATCTGCATACTGGACACACGTTTTACGCACGAGAAAACGCATAAAATGAGCTACAAAAAAAATTATTTTCTAGAAAACAAGAAAGATCCCATGCTGCTTTCTTTTTCATGATGTTTTTTACACACAGCCAGGTACCATAATATATAAAAGGTTTTTGTCCTAGTGATGCTGTTTTGAGTTAATTGCGATCAAAAAAGCACAATTTTTGAAAATTTGAAAAATATCAGGGCATTTTTCTCCTAAAAAAATTAAACCTCAAACAAATTTTGTGCTATTTACTCTCTTCATAGTATAAACTTTCAGTAAATGTCACATTTTTTTCGGGGGTGTCTTTTTGGGGGAAATAACGCAGGTTAAACTTGCGCGAAAACGGATAAAATCCATACTTTGCGACCCCTTATCTGAAGAAAGCAACAATCCCCAACCAAAATAACTATGAAGTCATCATCACTAGATACAGTACAACCAATAAATATAAACATAACCTTGAGGTGGTGTTTCTGTAAAGAGCTATAGCGCACTGAAATGCGACTTATAGAATTTTTCTAAAAAAGCGCTGCAAAACCTCAAACTTTGGGAATTTTTAACGAGCGAAAAAAATTTTTTGGAAGGCTAAAAATTTCAGAATGTTCACTTCTTATGACCTTCTTTGACATATAAAAAAAAATTAGGAAAATCAAAAATGGTCACTGCCAAAATTTCCGTTTTTTGTCTGATTTTCAAAATAATGGCTCTTAACTGCTACTTGGCCTCTCAGGGGTGGCCAGTCGTTTCTCGACCCCCGTATTCGCCGGACCTTGCCCCCTGTGATCTTTTTCTGTTCCCGAGGATGAAAAAAAAAAATATGAAATCGAAGCGTTTAAGGGGAGCTTCTAACAGTGGAAAAAAAAAATTAACAAGTGTATTTCATCTAAGGGCAGGGTTGGCTTTTTGCCGGCAGAAACTGGTTTTTGCCCTGCCGGTGGCAGAAACTGGTTATAACCGGTAAAAACCGGCAGAAACTGGTAGAAACTCTCAAAAACTAGAAAACGTTTTTAATAGCTCTAGTAATTACTTAATGACAGGCAATTAAGTAAAATAAAAAATATAACTCATTTCGTCATTGCAAAAACTTAATATAATAGTTATTTAATAATTAGTGTAAAAATATGTTAAATAACAAGACTGACATTTCTAAAGCAAAGTAAAATTTATCATAGTTGAAATTGCTATGTGTTAGAAATTTTAGCCTTGTAATGTTGTAAGTAACAAATTTTTCAGTTTGTTTATAATTATTTTGTTTGCATTTAGTATAAAGTGTGATAAATCAAATATTTAAATAAATACAGATTTTTTTTATTTCATTAAATTCTAAAATTCAGGAAGTTGTCATTTTACACTTAATATAACTGAATAAAGCTATTCTCAAAGAGCTCCCCCCGCCCATTTTGATTTCTATGGAAAGCTAATAATCCAATTATAAAAGTACCAACACAGTCTTCAACTTTGCTGTATATATAAGAAACAATATAATTGGTTAGATTCACTGACTCATAAATGTAAAGAGTTTCATTGGTTGAAACTAGGGGTGCAACATGGATGTCAATGTTTTGGAAACATCGATTTTTTGTTAAAACATCGATGTTTTACTTTCAATGTTTTTGGACTATCGATGTTTTGTTTTCGATGTTTTTCCGATGCTGATGTTTTTGCATTTTAATTGAAAATTATCATAAAATTTTGCTCCAATCTTCTCGCTAGGTAATTAAGTTTACTTATGGCGTTGCCAAAAAAAAATCATTTTTTTGCACCCGTTTTATAAGAACAATTTTTCTGCGTAGAGGATGATTTTTGGGAAGATCACTACAAGATAGTAAAAGATTAACTAGAGAGTGAAAAAGAGATCAAAGCTATTGGAAGAACCTGACACTTGTAGTCTGGTGCCAGAACTTGCAGTCTATTTCAAGGCTCCAGTTCTTAAACTAAAGGAAAATCCTATACGCATTTGATAGTGATGGAAACTTCTGTTCAGGGTTGGCAAAAACCCGGGGTTTTTTTTTAAAAGCCCATGGACCCAGGGTTTTTTTAAAAAAAAACCCCAAAAAATCCAATTGAAGCTGGGTTTTTTTAAAGAAATGTGGTTTTTTTTTGTCTCTTTTTAGGGAAAATGTGGGGTACTTGTAGCATATTGTAGCGTAAGTATATGGACAAAGCGCAAAAATTGACTTGGGGTAAAAAAGCTGGAAAACTAGTTCAAATTCAGCGTTTTCTGAAGAAAAGTATAAAAGACGACAAAACCCAAGAATGGTGAAGTTTCAGATTTTTTAGTTTTCATGATTACCAACAGTTAAGGCAAAGTTACTTCTCGAGTGAGAAAATTTATTGTTCGTTTTTAATTGCTACTACGATTTTTTTTTTTTTTTTTGCATTTTACTTTCTTGTATTTCATTTTGTTATGCAAAACTACTATAGAACCTCAAGTAGTTTTTACTCCCTTTTTACTGAATTCCAGCTTAATCAAGATATTTCTTTCAATTTTATGTTGCCAGTTTTTCTATTTCTGCGTACAAACTAAGAAATATTAAACTTTTTTGTAAGATAATGAAAATACTGTACATCCTGTTTTGTTTTCTGCCCGACCATTTGAAAAACCTGTTAATTTCTAAAAAATATACCTTGTGTTTATTCGAGATTTGTGACGTGTTTGTTTGCAGGAAATAATTCACATGAAAGCCTTTTAGCTAGAGTAGTTTCCTCTGTACAATCTACAAATATTTGGAAAATCAGACGTGACAGGACTTAGTCAAAATAATTTGAGTCCATTTATTGATCAGTTAAAGAAAAAAGTTAAATATATTTATTTAAAATCTTTGAAACATTTTTTTAATGCTGTTAAGAGTTACGAAATACTATTTCAAAAAATTCATTTTTTATGTCCAATGTCTGTGGTGAAGAAGAAATGAAAAAGAAGTTTAAATTGTGAAAGTATTTAAATTAATTTTTTTAAAAACTTCTCAGAAAATTAAAAAAACCCAAAAGTGGGCTAAATAATGGGTTTTTTTTTAAAATGGGTTTTTTCAAAAAAACCCATTGGGTCCGACCCAATTGGGTCCAATCCGGCCAACCCTGCTTCTGTTCCATCAGAAAGAGATGTTTCTCAGACTGGTGAGATAGTCTGCGAAAAGAGAAATGCCCTTCTGGGGGACAAAGTAATGAAATTTCTTTTTCTCCAAACTGTCAACACCAATATTCGGGCTTACTTATCAATTCCCCCAACAAGTCGTCTGTCTATTACCTTAAATTTGTGTTTAATTATTAACTAACAGTACAACACATATTTCTTACTCTTAAAAATTATTGTTAGAGTTAATTTTGTATTTTTAAAATAATTAGCACAACTTTTTCTCATCATTCAACTGACGGTAAGTGCATGATGCATTTTTTCTTAGATTCTTTTTTGATGTAAATTTACTTTTAGTTTAATTAAGTTTGAAAATCTATATATATAATTCTCTTACGTGCCGGCAAATGAAGGGGTGAATTTCTAAACCTCTGTTGGCAACACTTCGCCGATAAATCATGTAAACAAACTTCTACGTTGTTTTGAAATCTTGAATCACAGAATACTCAACGAACTTTTTTTT
Organism: Uloborus diversus; assembly: GCF_026930045.1. Classification (NCBI taxonomy): domain Eukaryota; kingdom Metazoa; phylum Arthropoda; class Arachnida; order Araneae; family Uloboridae; genus Uloborus; species Uloborus diversus. The sequence goes on from NC_072731.1 coordinate 223,957,660, forward strand.
TTTTTGAGATGAGTTTGAGTCGGGCTGTGGCCCATTTCAACCTTAATCAGCAAAGAAAAGCTCAAAGAAGACAGGAAACCGTTCTTGAATCCAATTTAAGACGAGCCATTTCCAGAGTTGTATTCTCTGATTCGCTGCCGATAATTTTTAGCGGCTGGGGAATTTTCAGTCAGCAGTTCCTTCAACAGATCAGGTGCGTCACACAATGCCGGTAACCGCACCTTTCCGTCATGGCAACATTTAGTATATTTATTTGCAGTATTACGCTCTTTCTGCCAATAAAGAGCACCACAAAATTCGCATTCTTCACACATTGCTCCACAATCATGTTCATCGGCAATGTTGTTTTGAACGCGTAGGCGCTTTGAGCGTCGTCTATTCTCTGCTTCAGTACGACAGTTCAGTTCAAAATGAATAACCGAGAAAGAATTTACTTTATTCCTTTTATTCTCAGCTGAAAGGTTTCGCCAAATTTGTTTAGGGTTATAGTAGTTTTAGTATTGTGCAAGCAAAGTAGCCTTGGCGAGTTTTCGCGTTTTTAGTTAAACCATTTTTTGTTCGTGACGTGGCAAGGATTCAGAATAACAACAAGAAGGACAAACGTTTGAGAAAATATGTTTGGTGCTCTCTGAGCCTGTTTTTAGTCATGGCCAGCTCTATGTGGCATTATCAAGAACAAGATCTTTTGAAGCAGTGTCAGTTGTGGCTCCCAAACGGGACATTTTTAATTGTGTATATGAGGAAGTTTTCTCAGATTAGAATATATAAGAGTGTAAATATGTAAATATATAAGAGTGTAAATAATGTAAATACATCCCTCGGGGGAGCCTGTAACCCCTAGAGGGCGCGTCCCCAGGTGGCGGATAGGGGAATGCCTTCATTGGTTTTCCAATGGGTGGTAGAAGGGAAATAAAATACCTTCCGCGGACCAACAGGTAGAAGTGCAATCTCTCCAAAGCAATGACAGACACTTTTGTATCTATAATGGTAAAGTTGTGCACATTGCCAAGGCAGTCATCTTACATACAGCAAAGTTAAACTGTCGAAAATCTGGCTAAAGCAGACAAATTAACATTATGAACGTAATTTTCATATTGGTTAAATGGATGGTGACCTAAATGCAATTACCAACTTTAATTTTTACGGAAAATTTTAGCTAGGCTAATGTATTGGCATACAGCGAGCGAGCGAAGCGAGCATGGATCGCGAAGCGATCCACAGGGAACTGCGTAAGCAGTTCCGGGGGTTGGCGAGCGATAGCGAGCAGGGGGCGATAGCCCCCTAGTATTTAATTATTACTATAACTAGTTTGTATTAACCGGTGCTTGTCTTATTATCAATTTTTGCCCAACTATAATACCAAGCTGTTGCGAAATTATCCTTATTAAATTATATTCATGATTTGAGGTTCAGTATTTTCAATATATTCGTCGGATACGTATTCTTTTGTATTGCTTAAATTAGTGTAGTATATTCAAAAATGTATGTTATACATTGATAAAAAGATCGATGTTTTAAAACATCGATGTTTGGAAACATCAATGTTTTTTGGTCAATGTATAAATACTATTAATATTTTAATTTCTAACATCGATGTTTTGATGGGATTGAAAGAATCTTCTCAAATTTCTCCTTTGTGCACAACAAATTAAGAAATTGTTTAGGTTTAGAAACAGCGTCAAAACTTATATTTTGTTACAGGTTGCTGCAGTGTGAAAACAATGTAAAATTTGATTTTGAATGGTGATAGTGTTGTAAATAAATTGTATTTGGGTTAATATTTAATTATTTTTCTTATACATTTTCTATTGTATGTCAGGAATTGCATTTATGTCATTTTTTGAGTTTCTGCCAGTTTCTGCCATAAATGTGGCAGAAAGGGGGTTTTGCCATGCCGGTTTTAACCGGTTTCTACCAGTGGTTTTTACCGCCTTGGCAGAAACCTGCCAACCCTGTCTAAGGGTGAACTCTTTGAAAAACCCAAAAGAAATTTTGTGAATAAACTAATATATAAATATTTTAGAACAAAAATCCGGTTACTTTTGGGTCCTCCCTCGTACATACGCAAATACGGACATCACGACAAAACTCGTCAAATGAACTCGAGGATGCCTAAATTGTATTTTTTGTTAATCGATACATTTGTGCGTACATAACACGTACAAACGTCACGAAAACACTGATCAAATTTGTATTTCTTTCAAATTATGAAATGTGAGTGGGATTTTTTTTTTTTTTTTTGCAAATAAAAATGATTTTTTTACTTCGTACAAGCAAGTAAAAAGTGCTGTAAACAATTTTAATTTTTCCACGAATTTGCTTCATGAGTTACATTTTAATTTAATTTTTTTATTTTTAATATGTTAGTTAATTTCTTTAGTTTGCTCTTGTACATGTTTTGTATAAATATTGTTCTTACTTTGTTTTTTCAACTTCACTCACTCATTCATTCACTTATTCAGTATTGATTTTTTTTTTTTTTTTTTGGTGAACGGAAATTAAATTTTAATTCAGTTCTAAAATTTGTGTTTCATACATTTGAACGTCTTTATTAAATAATTCCAAAGTTTCGCATTAAACAGGTTAATAGTAAAAAAAATCCTGAAACATGAACCATAACAATTGGGCAGAAATAATTTGATATCGTTATCAAAATAATTAGCGTTTTATTATTCCCCCAATAGATATTTTCTTTATTTCCAGGTTATTGTTTTGACAGTTAAAGCTTGTAAGAACATTTGTGAAATAATTCGGGGCGTAAAGTAAATAAGGGACAGATATAGAGAGATAGCTAATGTTATTAAATCTTTCTTATATTCCTTTATGGTATTTATTTGAGTTTTGGCAACACGTTTGCTGACATTCATTTTCCCTTATGAAATAAAAAGTTCTTTATGTTCGTTTGAAAAACATCTTATGTTCTATTGAGAGATTCTGTCATGTATTCATCGTTGTTCGCTAAAAATTATTCTGGTTTTATGGTGGTGGGAACCACGAGTTTTTTTTTTTTTTCCTTCCAATCTCACTCCGTGTATAAAAACTATTAGAAATTGGTGAACTTTATTACTCCCTACTGTTTCTATCCTTACAACGGCCCCTTGTATGTTTCATCACACGCCTTTTGATATCTTTTAAGAAGATCTAGCCCCCAACAAAGATGTTTTTAGATTTGGGTGGAGAAATGCTGTTTGACGAATCTTATCTTACGCGTAACTTTCAAGTCTCTTTTCTTTTTAAAATAGTTCCTGGCTGGATTTGGGCGTGTAGACAAGTAGCGACTCCGCCTTGATGCATTTTACTTACTTAGTGGGTATCCTTGTGGATTTTAGTTACTGGTATGTTTTAGATGTGTATGTCGGATATGAGAAAAAGTGGCGCAAAACGTGATTGCTTAGTTCTTAAAATTTTACTTTATCAGGGTGGCGACAGATCAGGGAAATCAGGGAGATCAGGGAAAAGTCAGGGAACTTTATTAATCAGGGAAAAGTCAGGGAAATATCAGGGAATTTTGAAAAAATAACAAAAAATCAGGGAAAATTGATTTATGAAGAAAACTTTTTTTTTTTTTTTTGCTTTACAAAACTTAGTAACTTAAGTATTCCATACGCATTTTCCGCAAATTATCTGTTCAAAAAAAAAAAAAAAAGTAAAATTAATGAGGTGCGATTATACACTGCCGCATATTTTTGCATCTTTTTTCCTCAGCATCAAAGTGCTGAATCTTACTTATTAAACACAGGATGAACTTCCTAAGATTTCTTCTGTGTCTGTTAGGTTGTTTATTTTACTTAGCTTGAAATTTCTTTTTGGGCTTTCAATGCTTCGAAAAATAAACAACCATACAGGCAAAGAGGAAGCCTTCATTAATGCCTTAGCTTCTTTGCCTTTATTCCGTTGTCTCGAAGTAATTAGCGTATTGTAATCACGATTTCAAGGAGAAATCTTTAGTTTTTGAATTGATACTATAAAAACTTAACAGTTATTACTTCTGCGCGTTTTTAGTTTAATTGCTAAAATTGAACTTTCAGTAAAAAAACTTTGTTTTTTGCCGTTATACTATTGGTTGTCACCGCAGATTATAAAGGTTTTCTTTTCTTCAGACTCAAGTGATTCTTTAATTTTATAACCAAGTTGTATTCTTATTTTATACATTTTAAAATTAACTAATTTTCTTTTTCTTTTTTTTCTGTGCATTTCAAAGTTGTTTGTTACAAAAGCAATCTAAGAACTTTTTTTGTTGCATACTGAAATCATTTGAAATAGAGTTAACTTGTGTACTTAAGTAAATATCTTTATTTTTTTATTGTTAAAATGCTGTATTCATTCATTAAAGCCTGTGTTCTTGATTAGAGAAAAGCTCCCTATGAATGGATGTCAAATGGTTTCAACTGTTCTGCATAAATATGTCAATTAGTTATATAAGAATAACTACATTACTTCTATCCTTTCACTGTTCTTGTTATTCTTGCAACAATTATTATACTGTTTCAAAACTTAGTTCAAAATAATTTCAATTACTTTTTAGTTTTATTATAAACACATGTTTTTAAGAGTAATTTTAATAGTTTCTTAAAATTCTTATGCTAAGTGGTTTTTGGAAGTAAGGGTTTTTTTTTTTAATTTTCTATAATCTTTCCATTTGTAGAAAAATTTAATGTACTGTTTTGTAGGTTCCCCCCCCCCCCCCCCCCAAAATTGATTTGATATGTTTTTTTTAAACCATTTTATTAAAAAAGTAGCATCTTTTTAAAACATATCTTTAGTTCAACAACTTTACACAACTTAAAACGTTTAAAATACTGCATTTTATACAAACATACAATGGATTTCAACTAGAGCGAAGAAAGAAAACCATTATCATTGGCAACGTAAATCAGGAAAATTTGGTGAACTTAATCAGGGGAAAGTCAGGGAACTTTTTTTCACAGTTCCTGTCGTCACCCTGTTTATCTTTTCCTGTACATTGCCACGAAATACACATTCTATTTAAAATCCTGAAAACTAGTAGTTGTGCAATATTTGCACCAAGCTGCAAATGCAAAGTAGCGTTTTGAAAGAATGACATAGTATTTTTTTTTAAATATTCAACTTGATTGATAAAGAGCTATTTTATTTCTAACCTATAATTTTATTTTGCATCTAACTATCGCAAAGTTATGTACATGTATTCTATATAGTGGAAGAGATTCATTTGAAATTAAAATTTCACAACTTTTAAGTTCATTTAAGTTTTCTTACAAAACTTTTTGTAGAAAAAAAATGCAATTTGCAATTAACGTGTGGTTCCAAATTGCACTTGTTTTAGCATTGCATTTTTTTTTTTTTTGAATATTTTTGCCGCGTATTACATGTTAGGATTTAATTTAAAATTGCTTATTAAAATATTTTGGTTATCCCTTCAACAAGACTTACATCATCAGTTTAGATTTACTGGATTAGTGATAGGTGTAGAAATGTTTTCTTATGATCTTGAAAACGTTTCAAACATTAAAATGAAAAAGTTATCGTTTAATCAGAATTAGAGGTTTTGTTAATAGTGAAATATTCACTTTCATAATTTTTTTCTCTTGTAGAAAATACGGCAATATGCATCTTTAAATTCCAGAATCCACTGTCTTTGAAATGTCACCAAACTTGGCAACTTTTCGCCAAACTTAATGCTAAAAATGAAGTTAGATCGGCGATGTCTCACTTATTTCTCACCAAACTCAAGAACCCTATTTTAAAACTGGTGCACGGATGGGAAAACAACATACAAGTAGAGCTTTGAAAAGGAAGACTAATTTTAAATGAAAATTTATTAAATAAGCGCCAAATTCAACAGAATTAAAAAAAAAAAAAAAAAAAAAAAAAAACCTGCCTTTACAAAATTGTTATATATATAATAGCCAATGATCGAGTAACCCACGAATTTCAACAATGAAACTCACGCCACGGTATGATAATCTGATAATATGCGTTGGTAATGTTTAACATGCAGGGAAATGCTTTATTGTAACAAGGCTGAACTCGATCCGGTAACTTAACTGTTTTACCGGTTAGACAGTGCCATTTCAGGGGAATGAAGAAACGAAAAAGCGGTCAACTATGAACGCTATCTACTGGAGTCATAGAGAGGCCCCGCTATACTGAGAATTTGAAGCCGGAAGTTGCACCGCTGTATCCCAAGATCCTTAGTTTCTTGCTAAATATCTTGAGATACATTTTGATTCAAAAAATTCCATTACTGAATCTCAATTGGTTTTTAATTTAAACTTAGATATTGTTGCAAGTTTATGAAGGCACTTTTTTAAAATTGCATCAAAACATGAATTAAAATGCAAACCAATCCGCCAGCCACTTTATGAATCTCTTTGCGAGATTGGTGAAAACTATTCTCGCGAAGCAATCATGTTATTATAACCCCGCTCATCACTGCACCGCTGTACGCTGTATCCCATATATTCCGGCTTCAATTTTATCTCCTTTTTACCATAGATGGGGCCTCTCGATGTAAATTTCTTTACTCTATGACTGGAGTTTAGGGTTAATCGATGCCGTCTTTGTTGCGACGGTAACGGATTAATCCACTGGAGTTATTGTTACAATTTCAATCATCAAAATTTCACCAAACAGGCAATGGCTTCGTTCAAATGTAGAAGCTTTTTCACCCGTCATACCTTGACGAGCGATTTTCTAATTTGTTCGATAAAAACTGCTTTTACAAAATTCGTTGCAATATGAACTTGCATTTTATATAAGTAATCTATGCTGAGTTCCATCCTCTCTGAAAACGTAAACGTCAGATATTGAGCATATATGATCACAAAACGTTGTTCATTAAATGTCACAGACCACAGTCTAAAAGCCATGTTACATACTTATTGCTTCTGTCATTAATTAAACAATGTGGCGCCGACATTTTTATCGTCTTCAATGCGTAAAAATTCCAAA
>NC_072731.1:223964692-224059162 GCF_026930045.1 Uloborus diversus
TATGTGTCCAAAATTATTCATTAATCTTTAAAATAATGCAAAAATAAAGTGAAAAAATTGTTTTAAAAAGCCAACTAAATACTTCAGTTAACGTTAGTTGTTAGTCAACATGAATGAAAGTTGGTTTTAGATAGTAAAATTTGTATGAAAAGCAATATCACTTGTTTACAAAATTTTTAATTTTGATTAAATATTCTTTTTTAGACAATCAGAATGATAAACTAATGCAAATAAGTTGCAAATAAGTTTTTCTAATTTGGGAATGGTGAAAACAATATAGTTTATATTATTAGCTCCATAGTTGCCTACTTTTATTTTTTCTGCTGTTTGCTTAGCTTAAAAAATTGTGCCTATTTGTCACTACTATCAATGATTTTTACTAATTAAATTTTTGATTATATACTCGTACTGTCAAAAGTTAAGCACAGAAAGAAAAATGTTAATTCCGCGAAGTCAATCTGAATTAACAATAAAGGAGTTCTGAACAGGACATGTTTCTCAAACTCTTAATTTAAGGATGATAGACAAAAGAACCTCCATATTTTTCACAGTCCACATTTTTTCCAGATCATGTTGCAAGCCCCATTGAATCTTTGGGAGTTTTATGTCTAAAAAGTAGTTTTATCTCACTTTTCTCATACCAGGCCCCTATAGCTCTTGTACTCCTAGCCTCTCACATGCAGGGCCATAAGGCTCTACAAATTCATTGTGACATGCCCCCAAAAATAAAAATCCACCACTGAAGAAGCTACAATTTGTTGCAGGTGTAAAGTGAGCGTTGTGTTTACCAATCTATGCTTAACTTTTGGCACTGAGAATAAAGGATAATATAATGTGAAGCAAGAGTAATTTGTTCTTTTTTTGACTTTAGCTTGTTTGTCAAGTTCTGAACAGAGTGACCTCCAAATCAGGCTGTTTTTGTCTAGTTGCTAGCATGGAAATACCAGGACTTGAAACAATAGATCATTTTCCTATTTTAACAGCCGTTACAGGAATACTCGTTTCGCTCATTATTGATGGTCTGCCTAAAAGGTAACATTTTTAAATTTATTTTCTAAATATTTTTATTTCCGACTCGGATAGTTTTCGGGAAAAATTCCTACACAATCCTATATATTGTAAGAGAAACAAACAAAAAAGTAGCATAAGTAAATAAAGAATTAAAGTGTATAAAAATAGTTTTAAGACATCGAAATATTGCTAAACACATTGTAAAAAGGAGAAACGTTACTTGAATTATGTTTAGTAGAACATTCAAATGCAAAAGATGGAAGAAAGCTCTTAGAAATCTAGTAAGACTTGACTATTATAGAAAAAAAAAAGAAACCACAAATCATAAAGTAATTATCTACCAGTTTGTTGGCGCTCTCAGATTCAATGAGATGACATCTGCCCATATGCAAAATTTTAAGGGGGGGGGGGGCAAATATTTTTCCCATAGAAACCAATTTCATTGGGAAAAATATTTGAAATTTTAATAACTCTACTCGAAGAGTAGAGTTATTAAAATTTGACATTTTTAATAAATTATTCATTAATGACTGGAGAAGAAATGTTTTTACATTTTTGCAAAGAAAAAAGTACTAAAAGCAAGGAAGTTATAATTTCTCTGGGGGGGATTGAGCCCCCACTTGCACCCCCCCCCCCCATGCATCTACCTCCAGTTTGACTATTCACTATCTCAGAAAGACAGGCCCACAACAAGGACGCAACTGCAATCTCTGGATGTGATAACTGGGCTGTTGATATATTGCATGGTCCCTTAGCCCTTGCTTAAGGTTGGTAACTTACTGCTTGGTGCCTCTGATTTTAAGGCCTTATATTTCAATAACGGGGAGACAAGGGCAAATGATTTATTCATCAAAAGAGCACGTTTCACTATGCTCATTCAATTGCTACTCTTTGAAAAAAAAATTCATTATTACACCAGTGGCGTACCTAACAAGGGTGACACCCGGGGTGGTAATTTTTGGTGTCACCCCCCCCCCTCACAAACGCAAAAAAAAAGCATCGTAGTGACGCCACTGATTACTCTAACATATGGTTTCCCGGTTAGAAACACAGTATAACTTTGATTTAACGATTTCCTCAATTTAATGATACATTTCACAGGTCCGGATTTGACTGCATTGAATGTCTATGCTCCTCGATTTAACAATACCTTTTTTTAGTCTCTTGACAGTAGTTAAATCGAGGTTATACTGTATTTGCATTGTTAATTTATGAAAGACTACCTTTTTATGCATTTGAAATTTTAAGAAAATGAAAATTGTAAATTTTAGCTTATCTTGAATTGTTTTTATTACTTTTCAATGTTTTTAAACACAAATGCACAAAATAATTTTCAGACACATGTTTCAGTTACAAGGGACATCTTATTAATGCAAAAATGTGAGCTACTAGTTATAAGAGAAGCTGAAAGTGTTCACTTGGATTGCTAGTATTCTAAAGCTCATAAAATTTTGTATTGCTAAAGAAATTCCTTGTAACCTGGAAACACAGTCTGTAGTCTTTTTGCACCCTTTTGCTTCAAAACAAGGATACATTTCTATTTTCAGAACAAAGGGAACGTTTTAACATAATCATCACCTTTTTCAAATAAATTTTTTTATGTGTATTGCATGGAATCATAGGAATCTATTAAATTTGCTTTTCATTTTTATGTGCATATTGTTATGACAAATGTACATTGTAATTTATTTTTCTTTTGCAAGTATATGTAAAACTTTTGTTCATTTCTTCTTTCTTTTTTGTACCTGCTAGAAATAAAGAGAAACATTTTAATGTACAGAATAACTTTGATGAATGTTTCAGTCAGAAGAAAGCAATAAATGCACTTTTGTCCGAACCGAGTTTTCAACCTTCTTCTCTGGACTTTTTACTGGGATCCACTCAGGAGACACCCAACTTTAAGCCATTTTCATTACGAGATTGTAAGTAACTAATACTGATTCTCAGCATTTGCACAGATATTATTTTTAGATTATTTTTATTGTGTTCCAAGTTAAGCAAATGCTCTTAAATAAAATTTATAGAATAGTCACAATCAGAGAATTAGAAATAAACCTCTTATGTGTTCTCTGGCATCCCATAAATATTTCAAAATTATTTAAATATTTAATGGGATTAACGAGATTTGAAATCTCAAACACCGCATGAAATTGTTAGTAAAGCATATGTGCATTGTCAGCATGCTTTTGAAAGAAAAGGTTTTTAATTATTTTTATATGTATAAATTATGAAAATTATTCTGGAAGGCAGATTTTCTCCAGTCTAGAAAGTTTAAAATGTGGAAATATATCAAAAAGCAAGAACTGTCATCAATATGAAAACAAAAGAAACAGTAAAGACACCTTTTAACTATGAGAGCGTCAAGCGTCATACTGATGATAATCGAAAAAAAATAAATACTGTTTTTTTTTTATTTTTTATAATTACTAATGCATTTTTAGGTAGTTTGTTTCCTTTTTGAAAACTAAAACATTGGCATTGATTGATCAGAAGCTTATAAAATCTTTTTAAAAAAGCAATATCACTGGCACGGCTGTATTACGTATTTAAAAAAAAGTTTTCTTACACAACCCCTTGACTTTGGGTGTGAGAAAAAATTATTCTACCTGTTTTGATTACTACAGTGAGTGATAAGTTTTGCAATATTTGACACATATGAGTTTTTTCAACCTACTGTTATTTAATGTGCGCACATGTGAAGTGCAGGAGATAACCAGTATAAATGCTTACTAAGGAAATAAGTAAATTATTGCAAAACTTATGACTCACCCTAGTAATTTTAAAGCTTCGAATGGATTTTATCTTTTGCAGAAAAAGGAAGTATTTGGAAAGGTATAAAAACTTTAAATGAGGATGAATTCTTCTGTCTTGGTCATAGTAAATTTATGAGAAATTGAAATTTGAATTTAAAAAAAATTAAATTGAGTGTTTAAAAAAATGGCTCCAAGCAGTACATTTCCAAAATATATCTGTGCCAAATTTGGTTGTGGTTCTAGTTCTACAGTTCTGTCTGTAAGATGATTAATAGACATAATCTTTATTATTAGTAAAGATAAGAAACATAATATTAAAATTCATGTTATTAATATTTATACATTTACTGAGATGAAATTAAAACTTATCTGCCTTTTTTAAAGGATCGATAAATTTAGATACTACAGAAATTACATAATATTTAAATGATACATACATATTACATGATATTTTTTAAAATTGTTTCAACAGATCTAATAGCATAAGTGAACTTAATTTTGATTTTTTTACACAAAAGGATAAGCATGGGTTTAAAATTTTATTTGCTAACAGACATTCTCTCTCATGCCTGATAATGAATTCAAATTAAATCTTGAGTGTGAAAGTGTCTGCTATGAAATTTTTTATTGTAGTTTAAAATGAGAATAATGAAAGGCATTGTATTTTAGATAAAGAAGTAAGTAAGGAAGAAATTGAAAAAGTTGAAAATTTAATCCAGCTGCTGCATGCAAAATATGATATAGCCCAACAGAATCGTGGCCTAGAAGAAATTGATGATGACTTGGTGTGTACTATATGTTATGCAAATCCTAAATCTGCTCGATTTCATCCTTGCCAACACCAATCTTGCAGGTATGTTATGTTTCTTATAAATATAGTGATTCAAAATAAAATTTATTTGGTGCATTTATTTAGTATAAAAGCACTATTATACACTGCTTGACAATTGCTAACGAACAAATGATTTATGCAAATTTGTGCCTCAGTCAGCTGGCAAATGGAAATAAATTAAGTTCAGATGGATAAATTCAAGTTCAAGTGGTAGATCAATACTCGATATCTGTATAAAAGGCAGAGCATACAAGCTCAAGATTTGTACAAAAATTCACTCTGTTTGGCATTTAACAAAAATAGTACTGAATGTTGGAAAAGTTTTTTCTCTGAAATTCTGTTTGGTTCTTGAAATATTCAAGAGTAAAATGTCAGCATGGCATCATTTGAGTACCTACGATCGTGGACTAGTGGTTGGACGCCTGAAAGCAGGTCAAAGTGTCACCACTGTAGCTGCTGCAATGAGTGTATCGGAAAGCGTCATCTCGCAATTAAAGATGACCCCTGAAGGTGGCAATGCTTTGCGAAAGCATGCCGGGGGTCGTGGTAGGAACACCACACCTTCAGAAGATCGCTATGTAGCGATGGTGGCAAAAAGAACAGAAATTTAACTCCTGGACAGATAGCTGCAAATCTTGCAACTGCTACTGGTATGCATGTTTCTGAAAGAACCATCTCATGGTGATTAAATAATATTGGTTTGTATGCACGGAAGCCCGTAAGTACATTCCACTTCAACCACGCCATCGTCAAGAGAGATTACGCTGGTGTAAGGAACGTATTGGTTGCGATGATCAAAACTTTTTGTAGAGTGACGTTCTCCAACTAATCTCGTTTCAGTATGACAAGTGATTCTGGTCACCAACTACTGTGGAGAGAGCGTGGAACACGTTATGCACAAAAATTTGTTTGCGAACGTGATCGGTACGGCCCAGGCATGATGGTGTGGACAGGCACCATGCATAATGGCAGAACATCATTTTACATTTTTGAGCAAGGAAGCGTTACGTCGCAAAGGTATTGTGCAATACCTGCACAGATAAGTTATAGTATTGCAGATAAGTTATACTGGATCATGTTCGTCTTTTTAGGGCGACTGTAGGTCCAGACTTTCTCTTGATGAACGACATTGCACAACCAAACAGGAGCATTGAAGTATCAGAAGCACACAGCAAAGTGAAAACTTTCTCCTACTTACTCTCCCGACTAAAATCTAATTAAACATGCCTGGGATGTTCTTGGCAGACGTGTTGCACAAAGAACCGTCCCTCCCAGAACAGTACAAGAACTCAAATCCATCTTGAGAGAGGGGAGGGAAAATATCCCCATGCACTCCTTGATAGATATGTGGGGAGTATACAAAACAGATGCAAAATGCGCATTAGTGTCCGTGGTAGTCTATCATCATACTAAGGTACTCATGCCTCCATCATTCTGACCTGGATCAATTTTTTGTGGTTGTTTGAAAATCATCTAAGTAGGATTTAAGTTTTTATTTCATTGATGCAGCATACATAATATCTGTACTATTTTTTACTTATAATAAAGGCACATCCTCTGTACTAACAATGTACTTAGTTCTGTTTCTTTAATCATTGTCTATTCTTGACTATTCCAAAAAACGTAATTGTTCCATAGCATTTGTCAAGCAGTGTAGAAATTTTATCTGCTAACTGAGAGGTCATCTAGGTATAGAGTCATCACTAGGGATCCCGTGAAAGAAAACGTTTCCCTCAAGATGAGGCTTTTCATATATTATGTACAATTTATCGTTGTGAGACATTTTGTATCAAATTTGATAAAGATCCACCCTATAACATCATTAAGTGGATGAGGAAACAGGTTGCTTATGCAAGCAAAAATCCCAACCGGTAGAAAAGATTTCTAAAATGGTTGTAAAATGTGCAATAAAGTCATCCATGCTTTCTGTAGTTTTGAAGGAGGACGTTCCTGTTTCTTAACTTTCTCAGGACTTATCAGAGTTAAATGAGTAATATGTTATTGTCATGGCTGTATGGTAGAAATTAGAACACATGGGCATTTGTCATGTAACAAAAGGGAAATGGCACACACTGAAAATCTCTAAGAACTTGAACTGTGGAAAAATTTCTATGAGCAAATTAAATTCATATCAGTAGTCAAAGATCTATTCTTTTTGGCTCATTCATTTTAAAATTACTCAGAATAATGTCAGTTAGCCTGAAAATCTGTTAAAATTCAACTCATATTTCTCAAAAACATTGATGGATGGATATTTTCAAAAATTTATATAACCTATGCAAACTATTAATATACTAATGGAGGCAGTAAGAAGCAAAAGGATGTAAGTGGACATTTTCAAGTTTTGAGTAAAACGTGTTTAAAGATATTGTCCTAGGTAGCCTTTCATTGAAAAGTTTTTCTAAATCATGCTGTATAACAGCACTTACCAGGGCTACTAGTACCATCTCTTGCCCCAAGACAGAGGAGAGGTTCACCTACCATTTGTACTGGTTATCTCTAAACTTTTAATTTTGCCACTTACATCCCTTTGGTACTCACTGCTTCAATTACAGTATTAGATTAATGCTATACATATAATGCTACTTTAGAAAAATTTGATGCAGTGTTACTCGTAGATTTTTTTTTTTGCTTTTGTCCCTAGCATTTATGTTTCTTAATGCTTCATTTAAACAATGTTGTTTTTACAGGTCCTGTATATCCTTACATCTATTGAGTCATAAAGAATGTTTCTTCTGTAAAGCTACAATTGAATATGTAAAACCTTTGCATCCAGAAAAAAAGTGATCAATCAGAGACAATGTACTTAGAAATTATGCCAAATTAATATACAAAAATGTTTATTTATGCAATGTGAGGTGTAAATATCTACTACTTATTCTGAATAAATGCATTTCTTCCAAAACCCATTATATGCTTCTACTAATTAAACCTTGAGTATAAAATGAAGACATTATTTGAATATCAACATAATACTATCTTTTTTAGCACAATTAAGAAATTGCTTAATTTTGCTGATCACTTTTGGCACTGACTCACTTTTTTAGAATCAATTATAAAGTACTTTTAATGACTTCTTGTATTAAAAATACTTTAGGATTGAAAAAGTTCTTTCTAAATGAGTAATATGTTATTGTCATGGCTGTATGGTAGAAATTAGAACACATATGCATTTGTCATGTAAGAAGAGAGGAATGGCATGCACTGAAAATTCATCTCTAAGAACTTGGACTGTGACATGAATACTCTTGTTTAGGAATTTAATACTAAAGAAACAATACAAATTGAATAATATATTAAATTTATTCTAATAGATTTCAACAAATATAATTTTTTATTGCACAACAAAGTCTCACATAATCATTGCATAACAAATATCTACAAATTAAGATTTTGGAAACATCACACAAATGAAGTATTTTACATTTCACATTCAGTATGAATGTTGTAATATCACATTTTTTTTCCTTTTTAATTCATAAAACAACTATATCATGACCTAAAAACATAAAATTTTAAATATTTCATCACAATCTTTGGTTTAATCCTATGAAATAATACTTTTAATGTATAAGTAAGTTTATTATGCACATAACCTGACAATGTGCAACATTTGAATTGCAAATTCAATTAATAGCTAATGTTCTGGAGTCGATTGTTTTGATTATATTTAGTTGCCTATGTTGATTGAGCTACCAATTTCTTGTGAGATTCAGCTTAGTTCATTACTTATAGTCAGTAAGAAATATTAAGAAAAAAAGCACATTCACTTTCTAAAAAAAATAACATTCCTCTGAAAAAAAAGTGAAACAGAGAAAGTATTTACGTATTTTTTCTCGTTACATTTCATAAACTGGCAACAACAGTCAGGGTGAGAGTGCTAAGTATTCTTTGACTTTTTATACATAAATTATCTGCAGCTGCATTTTTTCCTACAAAGCACTCTACACATCACAAAATAATACTGTACAAATGGTTAAATTGAAATCTCCACATTTATCAATTTCATGTTCGCTATAAAACTGTAGCATCTTTAAGAGCTGCAACCCATCTGTTGGGAGAAATATAATTTTAGAAACATTAGTTACAAACATATTTAGCTCTAAAAAAAGTTGCAGTTCAAGAAATGACAGTTGGATGATACTGACATGCAATAATATGAAGCAGTAAGCAAATAAAATTTAGAATTAAAAAAATAATAATAAAGAGAAAAGCATATCAACAAAATCCTCTGTTTCATAGATTTATGCAGCAGTTGGTTCAACATGGCCAGATGGTATTGAATTAATTTTATTTAAAAAAATAAAATTATCATTGAAATACAAAACAAGCCAATTTAAACTAGCATAGCTTAAAACAACTTCAGTTTTTTTTTAAATAATTGAAAGCTTACAGAATGATAAGATAAAGGATTGAAACAATTGCAAATTTCGGGAAATAAAAGCAAAATGAATTTTTTTTTACTCATCTTCTACTTGCTTGTTCCTTTTGGGCTTTCAATCGCAAACATGAACGGAACTATTTTTTTTTTTCTTTTAATGAGCAGTTTCAGGTTATAAAATCATAATTTGGTGCAGCTTAGAGCAAAAACCAGAAATTGGGGGGTTGTATCAGGATAAATCAGATATAAAGAATTGGTGCAGTTCGGCACAATTAACGCAGATTTTCTAAGGACCATTTTATTACAGCATTTATTTTCCTTAATTTATAAAATTTTATGGTGCAGAAAATATATTTAAATAATAATAATAAAAAAAAAAAACAATTACAATTTGAGCATGGAAAAAGGGTGAACTAGGAAGTCACCAAAGACAACAGTTTGAAAATCAAGTTCATTAAACAACAGATTAACTAAGTGCTAGTACAGCACTCAACATTAACTGTAATGGGAAAGAATTTGAAATACATTACAAAAGATTACCTTTGTGCAGAGACAATTGTATCTGCATGAAATATTAGTGGAGCTTGTCCAGGATGAGTGAGTTGAAACAACAGATTGGGTTCTACGTTTTCATAGCACTAAATAAAATAAAAAAATCAAATTGACTATAATAGATAAAACTTTTCTGTTGATAAAAACATGACATATTTAATTTCCCATAAACAGTGAGCGGACAAACTGCTTGCATTAGGTCAGCGGTTCCCAACCTTTTTCCCATTGTATCCCCCTTTCAAGTTCTGAACAAAGTTGGTGAACCCCTTGTGCACTGAGTAACAATCCACGTACACACAATAAAATTTAGGAAGATTTTTTTACTTTGAGAAAGAATAGTTCATAACAAAAACAAAAATATTAATGGCAAAAAAAATATAGAAGTACAAACTAAATTATAGCTAGAAAATGATTGCAAAACAAATTCAACAGAACAAACCCAGTGATAATTCTTTGAGGTTCAGTCAACTTTGAAAAAATTCTTAATGGGATAGTTGTGGAACAAAAACATTCAAAGTTTGGCTCAAATATCTGATAGTTTTAGTCTCTTGTTGTAAAAACAGTTTCACATTGTAATATATATATATAAAAATCTATAGAAATCATCACATGTCGCACAGTCAGAGTCGCATCGCAGATCTTCAGTAAAGAACTTTGTATTATTCAACTTACATTCTTAGATAAAAGTATGATTAAAAAGGAAATTAGGTATGCTAATAAAGCAGCATTGATGTATCTATTTATATTTTTGGGGATGCTCAATATTTTATCACTTCACAACCCCATGAGTCTCCTAATTTGCTCTAAATGTTCATGCTTTTAAACTTTGCACCTGTCTAGCCCTGCAGAAGAGTGTCAATGACTAATAGGAGGCTCTTGTTCCCTCCCTATCAAAAACTGAAAAATATGTTGGGTGGGTGGGTGGGGGGGTGTATTTCCAGAGAGGGCAATGTGACAAGGGAAAATGGTAGTCATATTTGGATTCAGGGGGTCATTTTACATAAGAATCAGCAAGAATTATGTCAGATGTATTTTGAAGATTTTTTTTTTTGCTCCACAGTGTTATTATATAAACAACAAAAATATTTTTATGCTTACCTATAACAAGAGAACTTTTCTGCACAAATATCATGAAATATTCTTTTTACACAGTGCAAATTAAGTTTCATGGCACATGGTTGAATTTTGTTGTATGTATTTATGGTGTACCTCCCACTGTCGCAAGCTTTACACAGGAACTTTTTCTAACGTTTTTTTTCCCCATTTCATATTTCCTATGCTATTTGTTTCGAGTTGCTAACCATTCCTTCTCTTTTTCATTGATAAAGCTCAAATTATTTTAATCTAGATAATGTGAAAATTATAGCAACAAATAGCAGCGAAGTTACACTTTTTTCATTTTCAGTCAAGCACAAGAGAAGCGAGAAGTTCTTTGCTGCACTCAAATGGTTACAGAAACTAAGTATTGAAAATTAGGTGTTCGCATATACTCCATGTAATAATACCATGAAGTTTAACACAATTATCCGATAGAAAGCTAATGAGAAAATTAAAGCATTCATATGCTTTAATTCAGAAACATTGTGTTCAAAAGTTGAACTTTTTCGGCACAGGTTAAATTCTACCTCTCAACAAAAAGGGTAAAACCCCTGTGCCTTTTTATGACACTTAATTCTTCAAGCCTACAAAATATGTCAGCAAGTGTGCTAACATTTGCATCCAAAGAGTATCAAATGTGCAAGAGACACATGAATAAATGAACGTAAAACGCTTTAACTTGAGACTTCATCGTAAACAAATATTGTTAAAATTTCGCCATTACTATATTATATTCGCGAACCCCCTTTGGACCTCTCACAAACCACTGGTTGGGAACCGATGCATTGGGTGTTAAACAACTCAGAAGCTTAACTTTTCAAAGCATGAAAGTTAACATAACTTCCAATGTGTAAAAGTAGCAACAAAATTTTAGTGTCTGACATGTTGCATAGAATGTAAAAAAGATAAATATTCATTAAATTTCAATGCATTGTTTGAATTGAATAAAAATTTTTAAAAATCTCATATATAATTATCTAAGGTATGTGGCAAAAGATTTGAGCTTATTATTTATTATCGACTAGCAACAGTTAAATGTAAACAAACGTGTCTTGATTTAGTTGGTATTTGTTTCTAGTGAGTTAGTTTTATTTCATTTATTTTTGAAGAGAAATATTTGAGAAGGGAGAGAGAGAGAGAGAAATACCAAGCGCATTTCGTGTGATTTTTTTTTTTTTTTCAAATTTTTTCGTTTTTGAAGGGGGGGGGGAGGGAGGTAGACGCTATTGAAAGGAATTAGTCACAGGAATGAGATAGATGAGCTTTTACTATATTATTCAGTAATTCCTTCGACGAATCAGGGAGAGGAGCATTTAATTGCCATTTTTTTCTCACTTTCATCCTCGAAGTATCCCTTCTAGTATGTTAAAGAATTTAGGCAAGAAACTAAATTGAAAGTACATCATTGCAGCAATATATTTACTTTTAGCTAAAATTAAAAACATAAAATTATTTAAATGATACTATTCTAAGTATGAAAATAAAATATTTTTAATTACAATAAAGACTTACTTCAGAAAATGCTTCAATTTGATAGCCAAGTAAAGGAACACTCCTCAAAGCTGCAACATCCTGTATGAAATAAAAAGAGAAAGTTCTCAAAATCTGTGCATTGTAAACTCTCGATAACTCAGAGACCTAATTGGACCAGTTAAAACCTTTGGGCAATAAAAAATTCCCCTCTTAGCCTTCTCAAGAATAATTTTTAAATGAATAAAAATTAAATAATATTAATAGTTATTATTATAATCAGTCAAATTTATTTCATGTTAAGGAATTTCCTTTCACATGAAGTTCACCTAATCAAGATTTTTGTAAACTGTTTTGAAGTTTTTACCATTAGTAAAAATTATAACTGCAATTAATATTAATAGTGAGTGACTTTAATTGTACTTTTTTTTTCCTTTGCTCTTTACATAATAAAAAAAACATGTGAATTATAGAAAATTGCAGCATACGCAATCGTTGTAAATAAGGTCACAAATTGGCAAGAGTCAACTTATGCACAAAAAATTATGATTTGGATGCTTTTGTAATTTTTAATCTATTTTAACTTGAACTTACAACTGCAGCACTTGTTGCACACAAGTTCTTAAAACAGTAACAAATATTTTATCTTTTTACAAAAGTAGTACATACACTGAATTAAAATAACACCAATGCTGTGTCCAAACAGCCTATGTAACATTCTAATTAAAAAAGAGAAATATTTAAGTAACTGATTTTATGATTTGCACCTATCTACAGCTCTAACCACTCTTATTAAAATTTTACTGTATCACAATTGGATTGTTTTTTTCTGCACAACATTTCAGCTAAAATTTTTTGAGAGAAATTTGAATCATATAAATGCAACGTTACCATCTGCCCATTGCTACATTTTAAATAATTAGTTATGTTGTAAATGAGATTACCATGACTGTAATTGCTGATTTATTTTTCTTTACAATAAAAAGAACTTTATAATGAGAAATACATAATTAAATTACATTAAAATATGCAACAGAGCAACATAAGTACCACATAAACATTTTTGTAGCAAACCTTAATAAAAAAAAAGGTTTTTGTTTATTATATGAGTTAAATCATTTCTTTAATATTGCTCACTTTTGGTTTTTTCTTTTTTCCTTTAGTGAGATAAATTTGAATTTTCTTCGGCCTTTTTTTTCTTCTTTGAGCACTTAACACTAATAGCTAAATTCATTATTTGACTTCTTTACTTACCTCACTTGCTCTGTATTCATATAAAACTTTGTCTTTTATCACAAACCAGTCCTTTTTCCAATTCTTCCCAGATCTTTTCTGCAAATAACCACTTATAGTAGAACCCTGATCATTAGCACAAACCTAAGGAAATAAGAGATTTATGCATTTATTTAAGGATAATCTCATTAAAATTGGATTATTTATCCAAAATAATACCTAACAAAAAAAAATGCTATTTTTCTCCCGTAGCATTTTTTACAGATTGAATAAAACAGTATCAAATATAAGAAAAAAAAATAAAACTCAGCTGATAAAAGAAAAATACATGAATCAACTTATGTTTCAATCAAAAAGTATTGTATTAGATCATAAGCACTAAGATATTTTGATCATGATTTAAAAAAGCATAAGTTATGCAGAACAAGATAGTATTTTGTAATTTTTTTAACGAAAAAAAAATCTAAAAGGGAATGAAAATGTACTAATATGCAGTTATTTTGAAAATTTGCCATTTTTATGCAGTTATATGATATAATGCTAAAAGAAGCAAAAATATGCATTTGTATCAAATCCGGGCTTCAGTCATAACAAATAGCATCCCAAAGCAATGCTTTTTACGAGAGCCTTTGGTTTAATCAATATTAAAAGTTGTTAAAGCATAGCTATTCTTTCCACATAGCTTCATAGCCAGTCTTTCAAATTTAAACACTGGAAGCGTTAAAACAGATGTAGGGGAACATGGGGCAAAGTGAAATAGTGAAATATTTACTCTGCTTTTAGCTCCACCTATCCGGTATTATTTTAACTGTATAGTACCGCTTGTAGTCTATTCCAGTCAGGAAAAAAATATCATCGAATATTAAAGAATTTGCTAATATATGCAATTTAAAAAAATTGATACTCATATTGTAATATTTTGCTTTAAGTCAAAAATTATTTTTGTTACTATAAAATAATAAAGTTTCTTGTTATTAACATTTTCAGTATTAACTGAGACCTTCTAATATTCAATACAGTACTAATTTAGTCAATATTAAGCTTATTTGTATTTAAATAAATTTTTAAAATAGTCAAGTACATATGGGGGCAAAGTGAAATAGATTGTTTCATTTACTTAATAAATTATTTAATATAAATCACTTATGTTTCCATTTATTAATTAATTTATTTACATTTCTTCATTTATTAATTCACTTATTTATTCATTCATTCAATTTTCTTATTCATTCATTCTTGTACTCGCTCGTTTACTTTTGTTTTTATATTGATTGATTTATTCATTTAATTATTCGTGTATTGTTTCATTATCTTTTCATTTATTCATTCAACCTTTTATTTACTGATTTTTTTGAGTAAAAATTTATTTTATAATCGAATTGAAAATATTCCATTAGAAAAATATTTCATTTTTCACTTTATCCTAAGAAAAAAAAAGTGAACATTTTCCACTTCTTTTTGAAGACTCAAATTTACTACCAAAAATACATACAATGTTCTTTCTTTATGTACTGTAATTTTCAAAACAATTTCCCGATTTGTTCATTTTGAAACAACTCAGTGATATTAACCATTTTACTTTTCCCCACATTCCCCTACATAGTTTATATCATGCTCTATGTATAGCAGAGAATGTCATATCACAAATTGTTAGCTTATGATACTTAGTCAGGGAACTATAGAATTTGAAGCTATATGTCAATTCTTAGTACTCTCAGTATTTAAACTCATTGTCTTGTGCAAGAATTATGGAAATAAAAGATTCAAAGGTTAAAATCAAATACCTCTTTTAATACACTTGGTAGATTTCGTCTATTTTTCTTCACATGTCTGTGTTCTGATCTTAGATGCGATTTAACTGCAATTTGCTGATTGTCACTGTCTGTTTCCCCAGATTCTGTACATGCACTGGAACCTGATGAAAGAAAAAAAAATTAAGCACTTTAATGAAATTTAAATGAAAAAAAAAAAAACAGATTTGTTAATTTTTATATCAGCAAAACCCTAGTTTAAAAATTATACACAATGTAAAGAAAAAAGACTTGACAAACCACACAAAAAAAAAAAAAAAAAAAAAAAAAAAAAAAAAAAAAAAAAAAAGGAACCAATTTTAAAGATAAATAGGACAAAGTGAAAATTAGAAATAAATGCTTTTTGCTTTAGCATCTGAAGGAATTAATTTTTTTTTTTGGGGGGGGGGGGACTTTTAAAGTTATATTTCTTCCCCACTTAAAAAAATGTTTGCAAGAGCTTTATTTATTCACATACTTAAGACATTTATCTAAAGTTTTCCTAGGGTGGCCCAGTGCTCTGTTCCTTTTATTGATGTTTGATGCCCTCTACCCCTATTTTGCAATGTTCAAATGCACTTTTCCCTAGTCTTTTCAATCTATACCTGATAAATTTGAGTTTAGAACAAAACAAACAAGGAATTTTAATGCAAGAAAATTCTTTTTCAATTTCTTTAGAGGATTCACTGATTTACAAGTTATTTGGTCCCATATATGACCATGACCATTCAAAAGAGAGGGCTGGGTGGCAAACAATTCTCAAAAAAAAAAAAAAAAAAATTCATTTTTCCATTTGTTTTTCAGGGGCTGTTAAAATTGCCAAACTTGACACTTCCAGTCAAATACAAATGGAATAACTTGAATGTTATTACTCATTAAAAAAATTGATTTGAAAATTACACAAACTAAAGAAGTATAACTAAAACTGCTATCAAAAAAAAAAAAAAAAAAAAAACTACAGCAAAATAAGAATTAATGGCTCATCTCTTAAAGAGGACACAGGATTCATAAAAAGAACTGATGTCTTGCTCAACTAGATCAGCATACTTTAAGGCAACTTCTAGCTGAGATTTGGGAAAGTCTGTGCAGTTAGAACTTAAAAATGATATTTTTATACATCTATTTTGAGAACAGAAAATTAAAATCAAAATTGTTTTGATTTATTTGCCAGAAAAATGGTTAGATGTTTATTTCAAAGAAACAAAAGACATTTTTTAAAACTGAGTAGCAAGTTCTTTCTTGACACTGTTTAAAAGTAATACAAGATTCTATGTTTTTGAACTAGCTATTCATTTTAATAAAAATGTAATTGGTAATTTCTTTTTTCGCTCTCTCTCCCTCCCGAAAGATACACAATCGAATTTGAAACTAAAAAGAAAAGAGCTTTGACTTTTTTATGGAATATCACTCCTTGAGTATGAAGAATAAAAATTTCTTACAAGTACAAGAGCATCCATGCTAAAAGTTTAAAAACTTGGGGTTGAAAAAATTAAGCCACAGGTAGCAATTACAAGTCCCTAAGATAAACATAAATATTTCTTTTATTTCACCAAGTCAATTTTTAATTGATCAGATCCTTTTCCCCTTTATTTTAAGTGTCAGTGGTGTGCCTCAAAAAGTTTAAATTTTTTAAAAATTTCTTTGCATTATATTTGTGAACATGACCTTTATGAGCTTTGTGAAATGCACTTTTTTTAAGTGGGGGACATACAACAATAAACAGAAGTGGAGATATTAAGAAAATATTACGCAAAGGTTTTTTTTTATGAGCAAGATTTTTGCAAATTTTTCGCGATTGCAATTTTTACCAGAAGGGGCCTTTTAAAAGTTGTGTCTGTAAAAAAATAGATAAAAAAATATGAAATAATGTGATGAAACTGAATGATAACCCTAAAAAGTAAAATTTGCTTTTTTCTTCTTCTGATCAAAGGAAACAATAAATTTTATACTATATTAAGTTACAAAAATTGTACATATTTGCAAAAACAAAACTTCCATTAAACAATAATTAAATTTCCCTAACCTTAGTGCCTGGTTGCTAGCCTGCATATTTTTATAAAGAGGAAAAAAAGGAGAATATGCATGAAATATGTTCTGAATGCAACCTAATATAATATTTTAGACAATTTATTACCAGGTCCAAGTTTTGTATGACATTCATCACATACACGAGCAATTCTGTTGCCCAAGTATGGTAGAGAAATTCGATTGCTAGAACAAATGGAGCAAACAACCTAAAAAAGAGAATATGAAAATCAAATTAAGCTATTAGCTTACCACTAATACATGTGAATATTAGAGAACATTTTTAAATATTCAATAAGATGTTGTATTGGGAGAAACAAGGCTTTCAAGAAAAGTTGAAAAATATTTTACTCTGAGAATAATTGTACTTTCATGTAAGACATTGAAGCAATGAGTGAATTTTCTTCACGTGTGTGTCAAGTATTACCTATAAGTTTAACTTTTCTACTAACAAGGATAAGAGGCAAAAGGTCATGAACACTTGGTACATTAAGAAAACCAGACTCATGCTTAAAACTAAAATAAATATGAAAGACAAACAACAGAATTCTTAAACATATCTATATTTAAAGATAATTTACTTTTCCAGAAACTCTACAATGATGGGGAACTAAAACTAAATACAGTAAACCCTCATTAATCTGGAACCTATTAAACCAGACAGTCACTTAGATGCAGGTAATAAAAGGCGAGATAGCGCAATGTATTTTTCGTGGCTGTATTTTGTATTTTTGTAATTTTTTCTTATGCAATTTTATATTTCATATTTTGAATTCAAAATATGATTTTAACTGTGTACAGTAGGGTGTATCCAAAAACTTTTTTTCGAAATTCAATTTGTCAAGTCCATAAAAAGTTGCCACTACCGACCCACATCTTAAGCAAATTTTTTTACCTGAATCAAAACATAATTAGGTGTTCTGTACGAGGCCCAAAGTTTATAATTTTCTTCAAAAAAAAAAAAACATTTATTATCTTTCTTTCTTTCTTTTTTGAATATAACAGAAAAAAATGTTAAAAAATTTTCAAGTTGAAAATAGTGAGTATAATGAAGCTGGGAATTAACGTCAAATGAAAGGTTTTTCTCTTATGCGGCATTTCAGTAGTCATAATACACAAAAATAAGGATTTTTTAAAAGTTCAAGTTGCAATTTTCAATACAAATGTATTAGCTTTTATTTATTTATTTATTTTTTTAAATGTTGGTTTAAAAATGTATTTGCTAATCAAGAATTTTTGATAAATTCTTTTATATTTAAAAGATAAAAACTGTTTGAATTTAGTTTCTGATTATAATGTAAGATTAGTTTTGTGAAGTTTTATAAAAAAAAATTAAAGGTTATAAAATAAACTTGCGAACACTGTTTTCATTTTTCTACACAGAAGTACATTATTACAAGAATTAAAAATAAAAAACTAAACACCAAAACATATGCAGAATATTATGTGCATTATCATATTATATCAAACTTTTTCCACAATACTGTTTTACAACAGCTCTAAAAGGATGTGTGAGTTTTATTGGAGGCTTTTCAGTACACCATTTGTAGAGTACTGAAAAGTGGCATAATAATAAGCGACTATCGTTTGATACACAAAAGTGTGCCCTTCGCTTCATATCGGATGGGATGGGAAGGGAGTTTTTGCCCAAAAAGTAAAGCAATTGATGAAAATGCGGGCTATGGCTCTACAGCAGTTAGTTTTACAGAGTTTACATAATTGTGGACATTTAGCAAAAGATCTCCACAAACCTCATGACCTTCTAATAATTTTTCTTTTTTTATGGGAGTCATGCCTGACTTCTGCTCAAGAACTGCAAATTTCGGACAAACACGATGTCTTTGATTTGTGTACTGCTGTATCCAATTCAACTACGTTAATGTTGGTCATTATATTAGAGCATTTGATTCATTACAACAGGGAGTGAAAGCTGATTGGTTTCATCAAGTCACAGTCTCAGTAAAAGTTTTTATATGACTTCGTTAATTTTACCTCTCACTTAAAAACAACACTCAAAAACTTGAGCAGCTTATTTTTCTGTGAGTCATCCTGTGTTTCATCCAAGTTTCTGTCGCCTCTTTGTGAATATTGCAGATTAGTCAGCTAATTAATACAAAATAATTTTTAAGGTTCTATGCACAATTATATTATTATCTTCATGGTGACATCCGCAGACACTTTCTACAGGTTAGAGAGCATTAATAATGATAGGTTTTTCATTGCTTTCTTCTTCGGCGAAAAAGATTGTGCACTTTTGTTAGATTTTTAATTTAAACTTTCACAAAAAGTGAAAGAATCACTTAATTTGAAAAAAAAAAAAACATTAAAAATACGTTTTTGCATCATGCAGAATCAATCCCTTTTCGATGTAAACATTGCATCACGTTGTGACGTCATGTGTGTGATCGGTTGCAATGACTCAGTCAAGTGAATGAACTTTTGGGTGAACCGAGTCACCAGTTCATTGTATCTTATAACCGCGAGAATTTTTTTGTAGATTGAGTTACTTTTTGATCGGCAACATATCTTTAACTTTCTTGCATTGGCAACACATCTTGTATTTTGCATATTCTTAATTTGAAAGCCATGTGAAGACCTTTAAATACTTCGAGCGATCTTTTTCGCTCTCTCTCTCTCTCTCTCTCACCTCACATAGCCGCAAAATGTGTTGTACGTGATTTCGTGATGTCTGCCAGTGCTCTTTACTCCTGGCAGGACGTAATACAACGTGATGTCAATTTTAAAGTCATAAAACGCCTTTAGGCCTATTTTTGTATGTTACGTTAATGCCTTATATTCCTTGGAATCAGCATGTTCGTAAAACTGAATGTTTCGTTGTATTTTAGCGGCTAATCTTTGTCTATTCTTCTAAATGTTTTTTAAATATCAATGAAGATGTTGTTCGTCAACTTTAGGAATCCTTTGAGGATAATAAATACAGATTTTCCATGAGGAAAAATGCTTCACGTGTTTTTCTTTTTCTCCAACTTCAGGCTGTGGACATTTTCTTTGCAAGTTCACTTCTACTAGCGGTGTAGTAAGTCTAAATTTCACTACACATAATGCTCACAAGTGGTTACGGGCCCAGGTCACCTGGACTTTGCAATTCCTGGCCATAACCTGAAGAACTTGGAAAATTTGAATTTTTATGCTCTGAAGAATTTTTAAAACGTCGTGAAATTTTTGAAAGTATGGAAGTCCCTACAATACCTTTACTAAATGCCAATAATTGGAATACTTGGAAGAGAAACATACAAGTTGTCCTGCGTCATTCGGGCAGCTGGGAATTCATCGAAGCTGACGAAAAAGAAAAGTAACTTGAAGAAGAAAAATTGACGTTCCGAGATAGAGCGGAAATAAATCTTAGAAGAACTCGAGCTTATACTACCATTTATCAGTTCCTGTCAGAAGAATTCAAGCCTCTCATCGAATGCACTACTGAAGGAAAGATAGCTTGGGAAATCTTGTGCAAGTATTTTGAACCTGACACCCGTGCCAGATTAATATCCCTGTTGGATAAATTTTTTCAAGTCAAGTTTCAAGAAGGCGAAACTGTTGGTCTTTTCATCTGCCGAGTGAAAGCAGCTGCGTCACAATTAAAAGAAGTTGGCCATGCGATGTCCGACCTTTACATAGGTTTCCAGTATATCCGGAGTTTACCCCCTGAGTTTGCATCCATTGTACAGCAAATCTACAGATGGTCTGACGTGGACTTTACCCCATTGAAAATAGAACAAGAACTGTTGCTCGAAGCAAATAGAATTTCTGAAATGAACGTTCCACTACAGACACCTGCTGTGTATGTGACCGTTCCGAATTCGCTACCTGCCGGTAAGATCCATCCTTGTAAAAGTAGTTGTAAACCTGTGTCAAATTTTAGTAAAAATAGATTTAAAGGGAAATGTAATTTTTGTGGGATTTTTGGGCATAAAAAGGTTGATTGTTTTAAATTTAAGGCAAAGTCAAATTCTAAAAATTTATCTCAAGGGTCTTCTAATTCTCAACATAATGTGAGTGAAATTAATGAGTCAGAAGCTTTGAATATTACTTCATCTGATTCAGACATAACGTGGATTGCCGATTCTGGAGCTACGTCACATGTCACTAAAAATAAAAATCTTTTCTCTGATTTTAGACCAGTTAATAACTTAAAAATGTCTATGGCTGTTGACGGTAAACAAAGCAATATCTTAGGGATTGGTACAATTCAATTGTTGGTCAAAATTAATGGTAGACATAGGAAAATTATCTTGAAAGATGTTCTGTACAATCCTGAAATCCGTCGTAATTTATTGTCATTATCTAAATTGGAACAGGAAGGTAACAAATTTGTTGGTCATAATACCATTCTTAAAGTTTATGACAAAAATTGGAATCAATTATTTTATGCAAAGCGTAGAAATGACATAAATTTATATTTCTTTAAGCCTAATAGATATTTGTATTTGAAAAATAGTGAACATTGTGATAATTCTGAGCCTGTTTGTAACATTTCTGAAAAAATTGGTAAAATTTCACCTGAAGATTTATGGCACAAGAGATATTGTCACATTAATTATGAATATATTTCTAGAACTAGCAAAAACAATAGTGTTAGAGGTCTTCCTGAATTGAATAAAAATGTTAACTATTGTGAAATTTGTAAATATACTAAAGCTAGGAGTATTTCTTTTAAATCGATTGGGGCCGTGAGATCTTCTAAACCTTTAGAGCTTATACACATGGATGTAGGTGAAGTCCCAAATTTAACTTTGAGGGGAGAGAAATATTATTTATCCATTATGGACGATTTTTCAAAACGCGTTGCTGTATACCCTATGAAATTGAAGTCTGATGTTTTCAATATTTTTGTAAGATTTTTAAATCGTAATGAAAGGCTTTTAGGGAGGAAAATTAAATCAATTCGTACAGATGGGGGGAAAGAATTTTGCAATCAAAATTTTGAAATTTTCTTGAATAACCGTGGCATTAGGCATGAGAAAACTAATCCCTACACACCAATGATGAATGGCATAATTGAACGGTTTAACCAGACATTAATGGGGGGAGTTAGAGCACTTTTAAAAGACAGTAACTTACCTTCGAAATTCTGGGGGGAAGCTGCATTTTGTTTTTCTTATGTTTGGAATAGGTCTTGTCATGGGAGCAATCATACCCCGTTTGAACTGTTTTTCAATAAAAAGCCTAACGTGAAACATCTCAGAACTTTTGGCTGTTTAACTTTTGTAAATGTTCCAAGCCAGAAAAGAAAGAAATTGGACGATAAATCTAAACCAGGAATTTTGTTAGGTTACGCTCAAAATACTAGAGGTTATCGTGTCTGGCTGGAAGACGAACAAAGAATCATAGAAACATGTAATGTTAGTTTTGATGAGGGAACTAAAGGGACAGATGTTGTACTAGGTTCTGGATCAAGTAGTCCAAGGGTTATGAAATACTTACCTGACAATTTTGATTATGAATATCCTGTAACTTCAAATCAGGGAATGGATGAGCTTTCCGGTGATAGTCCTAGTGAAGAATTAAAACCTTGTTCCGAAATTAATTGGTTGCGTCAAGCTGTTCCTAGACCATCAGGTGATAGAACTGATATTTACTATAGGATTGAAGGTTCAAATATTCGCTTGCGTTCTTTAAATGAAGTTATTAAATATTGTAATGATAACAAAATTGAATTTGATGAATCATATTTTGACTTTTCGGGCAAAAATTTAAAAGAGGGAAAGGTAATAGAAATTTTAGAGGGAAATCTTGCTGAAATTAAACTTCCATTAAATTTTAAAGAAGCCATTAATTCTAGGGAATCTAAACATTGGATTAACGCGATGGATCAAGAAATACAAACCATATATAATCGCGGTGTATGGGAGTTAGTGGATCCACCTGAACATAGTAAAATTTTGGGAAATCGGTGGGTATATACGGTAAAAGAAGATCAGCAAGGGAATATTGTGAAATACCGTGCTCGGTTATGTGCCCAAGGTTATCTTCAGGAAGCTGGAGAATCATTCCAAGAAGTTTTTAGCCCAGTCATTGATTTTTCTATAATCAGATTGTTTTTCTGTATTTTTGTATGTCTTTTTAAATGGTGTCATCTGCATGTAGACATAAATAACGCTTATTTGTATGCTAATTTGGATACTAATGTATATATGAAACAACCTAGTGGATATGTACTAGAGCCTGGTAAAGTTTGTTTGTTAAAGAAAGCTTTGTACGGTTTACACCAAAGTGGTAGGATGTGGTACTATCAACTCCATGAAACACTTTTGAAAATGAACTTTACTAGTTTAGATTGGTGTAATTGTTGTTACATATATAAAAATAAGGTTGTTCTTCTTTTTTATGTTGATGATATCATACTTTTTGGCAAACTAAAATCTGATTTGAATGAAATTGTAAATTTTTTAAGAAATCATTTTGAATTAAAAATTTTGGGTGAAATAAGAAAACTTCTGGGTGTTGAATTTCAAAACATTGATGGTAATTGGTATATTCATCAGACAACATATATTAATAAAATTGTCGAGTTGTATTCTAGTTATAATATTCCAATTAGTAATGTTCCTATTTCGGTTGGGGTGGTTTATTCAAAAATTGATTCGCCTACTAGTAAGTTAGAAATAGATAAATGTAATTCTTTACCATATCGAAATTTAATTGGCTGTTTATCCTTTTTGGCTAGTAGAACTCGTCCCGACATAACATATGCTCTGAATATATTTTCCCAATTTCAATCTAATTATGGTGAAAAACATTGGCATGGTTTACTTCGTCTTCTTGGTTATGTTTTGTATACGAAAAATCTTAAATTGAAGTTATCAAATATTTCAAATTTAAATATTAAATGTTATTCTGATTCAGATTGGGCAGCTAGTAGAGATGATAGGGTTTCAATGGGAGGTTACATCATCTTGCTAGATAATACACCTATCATGTGGAAAACCTTTAAGCATAAATGTATTGCTCTTTCCACTATGGAAGCCGAATATGTCACTTTGACAGAGGCTGCTAAAGAATTTGTCTGGATCACGAAAATTTTAAAAAATGAAAATTTGAATTTAATTTTGAAAAATTGTGAAATATTTTGTGACAACATTGCTGCAATAGATTTTTCCAAAAGTCCTATACAAAATCAAAGAAGTAAACATATTGATATCAAGTATCATTTTTTGAGAAATTTAGTAAATGAAAAATTGTTTAAATTAATGTATGTGAGTTCTAAATTAAATTTAGCTGATGCTTTGACAAAACCTTATACCAAATCTCAACTTGGACATTTTTGTGACATTATTTTTGGGGGGGAAAAATATATAAACTAAATTTGAACTTTTTGGGTGTGTAAAATTTTTGTGAAATTCAATGGTGACTTTGTCAATTTGAATTTATTGTGAATTTTTCTGATTGTTGTGCATGTTGCAAAAATGGGGCCGCTTGTTAGATTTTTAATTTAAACTTTCACAAAAAGTGAAAGAATCACTTAATTTGAAAAAAAAAAAAAACATTAAAAATACGTTTTTGCATCATGCAGAATCAATCCCTTTTCGATGTAAACATTGCATCACGTTGTGACGTCATGTGTGCGATCGGTTGCAATGACTCAGTCAAGTGAATGAACTTTTGGGTGAACCGAGTCACCAGTTCATTGTATCTTACAACCGCGAGAATTTTTTTGTAGATTGAGTTACTTTTTGATCGGCAACATATCTTTAACTTTCTTGCATTGGCAACACATCTTGTATTTTGCATATTCTTAATTTGAAAGCCATGTGAAGACCTTTAAATACTTC
The DNA here is from genome assembly GCF_026930045.1 of Uloborus diversus. Lineage (NCBI taxonomy): Eukaryota > Metazoa > Arthropoda > Arachnida > Araneae > Uloboridae > Uloborus > Uloborus diversus. The sequence goes on from NC_072731.1 coordinate 223,989,628, forward strand.
GAGCGATCTTTTTCGCTCTCTCTCTCTCTCACCTCACATAGCCGCAAAATGTGTTGTACGTGATTTCGTGATGTCTGCCAGTGCTCTTTACTCCTGGCAGGACGTAATACAACGTGATGTCAATTTTAAAGTCATAAAACACCTTTAGGCCTATTTTTGTATGTTACGTTAATGCCTTATATTCCTTGGAATCAGCATGTTCGTAAAACTGAATGTTTCGCTGTATTTTAGCGGCTAATCTTTGTCTATTCTTCTAAATGTTTTTTAAATATCAATGAAGATGTTGTTCGTCAACTTTAGGAATCCTTTGAGGATAATAAATACAGATTTTCCATGAGGAAAAATGCTTCACGTGTTTTTCTTTTTCTCCAACTTCAGGCTGTGGACATTTTCTTTGCAAGTTCACTTCTACTAGCGGTGTAGTAAGTCTAAATTTCACTACACATAATGCTCACAACTTTTAGTAAGTTAAAGGTTTTGAGTGTTTTCCAAAAGTTTACTGAAGCGTTCCAGCATTGTATTCTAGTTACTCCAGTGGGTTTTACAATCTGTACTGCACTTTCTCAATTTTTGCTAAAGAGCAAATTTCTGGATTTGAAATTTTAGAGACCGTTTTCAAAAACGTTTATAATTTTTACGCATTTTTTCTTGCGCTGAACATATGAAACTGAAACCTCGAATGAGAATACAAATTCATTTTCATCGTTCATCGTATGAGACACAAAGTTTTTCTTGCTCCTCATGCAGAAATATGAGGAAGGTGATTCAACCTCAAAATAATGCTTGTGAAAATATTCATTTTATGAGCGGCAAAAGTTGGAAAACATTTGCATAGAAATTTTTTGCGGGATTGGAAATATTCCTGGATTTTGCTCTCAATCCGGTCGAGTAATTCTGTAAAATATCATGCGGGATAGCATAGGATTCGGGATTGGGATTGGAAACTCTGTTTCTAACCAAGCCACGTGGCCTTGTAAAACGCTTTTTTTCTGAAAATCACGGAAGTTTAGAATAAATGCGGGAGACATACATATTGTTTATGATAGTTTTTTCCTCTTACTTTTTTCTCCAACTTTACTGTGTACATTTTTCAATTTTTAAAAAAATGTAATTTTTTTTGTAATAAATAAAGAAAAAAAGAAAAAAAAATAAGAGAAAAAAATGATTTTTTGAAAAAAATTATAAATTTTAGGCCTTGTGCAACACCTAAATATTTTTTGATTCGGATAAAATTTTTTATGTAGTATGTGGTCGGTAGAGGCAACTTTTTATCAATTTGTCAACTTGAATTTCGAAAAAAAGTTTTTTTTGATACACCCTAGTGTACAATAGTTTGTTCACAAACCTTGGCTCAATTTATAGGTTATTTTGTTTAATCCATACTTTCATTTATTCAGAAAACTTGGATTCCTTATTAATTTGAATTAATGAGGTTCTATAGTAATACTAAGTTAACTATAAAGAATTTGTAAATACATCTATATTAAAAGAGAATGTACTTTTCCACAAGCTCTACAATGATGGCGACGAAAAGTAACCGTAAATTCACTTGTACATAATTGGCACATTGTTACTCTTGCATCTGGAATCCAAACTGGAGCTTTCCGGCCAAGAACAAAACCTACATCATCATCCTCAGAGGATTTGTCTTGTGCCTAGATGTAAAAGAAATGTATGGCCATTAATACAGCTTGTTTTTTTGAATTACTGATTTTTAGTCAGAATCTAGAAAATGGATCCTGTCAAAAGAATATGAAATCATTTTTTTAACAAAACATAAAAAGATCAAGCTTCTAAAATGTTGAACTAGCATTTAATCATTATTCAATAATGCTTAATAAACAAAATTTATGAGTAAATAAGTTAAGCTTGCCGCACTAAAAATTTTAATCATATGAATTGCCTAAGATATCCTCTTAAGTTTTATGTAGAAAAATTTGATGCAAGCATAACATAGCATAGCATAACAAACAATTTGTAGAGGTATGAAAAACAATTCTAGCAAAAAAAAAAAGTTTCCCTTTACCTAATTAAAAACTTAATTATATGGTTTGTTTATTTTCCTTTTCTTCTCTTCCCCCTTTTTTTTGGAGGGGGAAGGATAACTATAATCTAGAGCATGGGTGTCCATATGGAAAATTGTAAGGGGGGGCTCAGCTATTTCAATCATGGTTTAGCACGATATTTTCCCCATGGAAACCAATTTGAGGATAGATTAGAGTCATTAAAATTTGACATTTTTAATAACTTATTCATTAATGGAAGGAGAAGAAATGTTTTTAAATTTTTGCAAAGAAAAAAGTACTAAAAGCAAGGAAGTGCTAATTTCTAACAGGGGGGGGGGGGCTTGAGCCCCCTCTTACCCTCCTATATGGGCGTCCTTGATCTGTAGCAATGGTGGCCAAGCTTGTTTTACCAGAAGGCTTTATGTCATGTTAAGATGAATTTTGCCAGTCAAAATAACGAGAAAATTTAACTGTACAGTATACCTTTGATCAAACAATTTCCTCACTCTAGTGATACATTTCACTGGTTCGGATTTGACTGCATTGAGTGTCTATGCTTCTCGATTTTACGATATTCTTGATTTAACAATAACTTTTTCCAATCCCATGACCATTGTTAAATCGTGGTTATACTGTATTTAAAATTTTCTAGATTACATGGGAAAACACAGAAAAGGAAAAAAACATTAAACCAAAAATGATTGTTGCCAGGGTTTATAATTTCCTTCAAATCTTCAAAAATTTGTAGTTATTAATTACTTTACATTTTAACATAATATATTTCATACAATAGATGAATCCATTCAGCTTACTTTTAAAACTAAGACAAGTTCTCTATCTATTCAATACATTTTAAAGATTTATAAATATATTATAATACTTAGATAAGAAGTGCTTTTGTTTTATGCTTTGCTTAAAAATAAGGTTTCCATCATCATGTATGTTTTAGTGTAAAAGAATATGTTGAGTAATTATTTTTCTTAACTATATTAGTGATGGTGTATAAGAAAAACTGCAAATTATTATTTGGTTCTGTGCTGAATTGAACTGTAATTTTGGAGTGAAAACAATATTGGAAGAGGGAAAATCTGTTTCACACACACAGGGCCGGATTTAGGGGAGGGCAGGCGGGGCTACTGCCCCGGGGCCCCCACAATAAAAATTTTACAAAATATCCTAACTTTCACGGGTCGAAAATATCGGATATATGCATACATATATATCCAAATATTCGGATATCAAATTATCGGATATTTTTGAAAATATGATCTTTTCGAACCCTGATTAGAGGCCTCCACTCCTTCGTTGCCCCAGGGCCGCCACACTTCCAAATCCGGCCCTGCACATACACTAAGTAGTTTTGTATGTTGTTAAGATTGTATAATGCAGTGTAGTTAAATTTAAAACAACAGATTCTAAAAATGCAAAACTAATTTATAAATATAAAATGAACTGATTTCGTAATGATTTTGTTTAGAAAATCATTTGATTCAAATCACTTTGATTTGAATCAGTGAAAATCATTTGATTTGAATCAGTGATTTAAAAAAAAAAATCACTTGATTTAAAAAAAAATCACTCGATTTAAATCATGATTAAAATCAAGCTGATTTAAATCAACAAACCCTAGCTGTTATCACTATTATATGCTTATTTTATTAACACAAAGTTTACATCTGCATTTTAGAAAACAACTTCTGACCATTTAGCTTCAAATTTGCAAGAATCGTTCTTACAGCATAAAGATGATCAGCTGTTTTGGACGGTTCCAGAAAGTAGTTTTCTATTTGTAACATTGAACATAATAACAGGACATATAGATCAGCTTTGAGGGCCACACCTTGCACACAATCAATCCTTGCACACAATTGCACACAATCACATTGATCAAGAGTAGTAGCATTTTATGCTCAATTCAGCAGCTTATATAAAATTATCTTGATCTGGACAGCATTGTGGATTTAGAGAAACTGCAATTCTGAATTTTTTCAGTAAAAAGTATTTGTCAGTTTAGTACGGAACTTTTTTATTGGCTAACTGTTTTAATATCCGTCTAATCTAAAATTATCTTGATCCAGACAACATTGTGGATTTAGAGCAACTGTAACTCTAAATGTTTTCAGTAAAAAATATTTATCAGTTTTCGCACGTAACTATATTATTGGCTAACAGTTTTAATCTCTGTCTAACCTAAAATTATAATGATCCAGACAACATTGTGGATTTAGAGCAACTTTAATTCTGAATGTTTGAAGCAAAAAGTATTTATCAGTTTTAGCACTGAACTGTTTTATTGGTTAAATGTTTTGATCCCTGTACAATAAAACAAAACATTAAGGTGAAGTTGAGAAAATTACAGCAAATTATGAGGAAATATAATTGAGAAAAGATCTTAGTTCGGAAACTTTGCAAGCATTAAAATAGTTAGTATAAAAAGTTTATAAATGTACTTTTTGCTGAAGTCTGGCATTTGGGAATGTTCTTCTCTTTGAAGCATTTTCTTCAATGGATTTAGTCAAAGCTACAATCCATTCCTGTCTTTCTTCTGGAGATCTGAAAGGGGAAAAAAAAAAAAAAAAAAAAATTCAAAATTAATTTCAAAAATAACAAATTTTGCAACATCATTGAGTGAGACTTATATTTTATTTATTCTTTTAGATTTAGCATTTAACAATAATAAATAATAATAACAAATCAGTATGCTTTCAGCAGTTTTAAAATCGCTCCAGCATTAAAAAAAATGAATTTTTAATATTCTAAGGTTCTACAACAGTGATGTCAGAAAATAAAGAGTTTAAGATACTAACCTGTAAAAGTTTTTTTTATTACAAAACTTTCCTCCATAAAAAAAATTACACATTGAAATGAAATAAATTTAAATATTCAGGAAATAATTCACTGCATCTTTACAAGGCATATAAGAGCCTAAAAAGCTATATAATGACTCTGTATAACCAAAGACCACACACAAGGTTCTGTCATTAAACCATCTTTTGCGATTTGCGAACACTAGGATCTGAAGACACAAAAACTCTCTCCTTCTTTGTAACCAGTGTGTTGTGGTCATTGAATGAAAGGTGTGCATCCGATAAGAATGTACACCTTTCTCTCAATATCTTTCTCACACACACTCTTGTCCTTTTTCTACGGGGCATTTTTAAATTACATTTTTTATTATTCATTAAGACAGCATATTGGACACATTTCCCAAAACATTACTTTTTTCCTAAACTGTAAGTTTTCTCTGTCAATATTTGAAATAGCCTGCAAACCACCAGGTATATCAGGTAGTAAGGAATACATATGAAATTCCAGAAAACATTCAAACATGGTAGATTTTTAAAAAAATTATAAAATTTAAACAAATTTCATTCTTTTGATATTTAAGAAATTGAAAAATAAAACATTCAGCCTTGATTCTTAATTTTAGCTGTAAAACACAAAAACTTACTTTGCTGCTAAAGTAAAAGAGCGAGTGACAGATATAATACTGAATTCATTTTGATAGTCTTGCTGTATCGGGATAGCTACTTTCATGCCAGTTAAGGGCAATTCATGGTTTATTCTGTACAGACCCTGCTGAACAGGTGTAAGGTACAACAGCAAGTCATTGAACTGTAAAAGGAAGAATAGATTTATACAGATAATATAGAAATAAAATGTTCAATCTAATCAATCTACTGAATTCAGCAAAAAGTACAATTATAACAGGCAGCCCCCCTCCCTTAATTTGTAGTAAGTTACCACCTAAGCCAGTATGAAGCTAAATGTGAAAGATATTAAGGAACTTTACTCTCTATCATATATCGCCATGAAACAACATAGTAATAAAAGTTTTTTAACTTAAACAAAATTTCTTATGCTTACTGAGCATATAACTTTTTAAATGCTAGTTGCAACAAAAAAAATAAATTTATCAAATCCATTTTAATTGAAAGATATTAATAATAAAAACAATGCTATTGATTTTTTGTATTTAAAAATTAAATAAAATAAATAAAAATAATTACCAAAACAAACCACCTTGGTTGCATTCCTTTTCTGGATAATTTCATTAATTCTCCTTCCTTAATAAATATCTGTAAAGAAAACAAATAAAATGAGCTTCAGGACATTAAGAACAAGTTTAACTTGAAGACCTGAATTCAAAGTATCTAAAATTAGAGGAATCTACTAAACCCTGCAGATGGAAAAATTTATATAGAAAATCAAGTGCTCCAAATATATATCATGGAAAAATATTTTCATGTTAGAAGTTAGCCACATGTGTTTTTATGTTAAACCATGTGAAATAAAGTTTCAACTTTCAAAATTGAAGCTGATGTAAGTATTTCCCCGAATGGACCCACTCGCAACAAGTACCATTCGTTGCTGTATGGCATGTGCGAAGAGGTTAAGTATTTCCCCATGTTGAGAACCGTACTAAGGTCTTCAGGACAAAGGCACGGTCTTAATCACTAGAGCACAAGAGAGATGAATAAATAGGCTATACAAAATCTGAACTCTTTTTTTTTTCTTTTATAAAAAGGAATTCAAATGATAGGAGAATATATGTAAATAAATATAAGAAAAGCAGGGACTGAAATGAGAATTTAAAAAAAAAAAGAATATAATTAATAAACTAATGCACTAAAAGGAATGAAAAAAAAAAAAAAAAAAACACACAAAAATAAGAACAATAAAAATATGGCAAAAAAAAAAAAAAAGTCTGATGTGGGTTCCGATTTTTTTATTATGATTAAACATCACTTAAAAATGAATGGATTGGGAAGGGGGTACAGATTGGAAGAGGACATGTATACAATAAAAATCAATTTATGCTTGTAAAGAACCTAGATAAATTAATGTTAGTGAAATTAAAAACAAAATACCAAAACTTTGCAAGATCAAAATCAGAAAATAGTACAGATATTTACAAACTAAAATGGAAAACTAATGTCAAAATATCAACAAAACCAAAAAATTAATAATATTTTTTCTATTAATTGCTAGTTTGATACACAGAATCATTAACTAAAGATGATAGAGAACTGAATTTCTAGGTAACTTACAAATTACATTGAAATCTCTGTTCGGTAAAACACAACCAGGAGAGGGGAATAAAAGAAAGCAGTTAATAAGGGTTGAATAAAACCGTACGAACTAGCAGGACCAAGACCATGTTGGAAAACATCACACAAAGAATAACCAAATTTGCAAGCAAAGGAAAGACAAATTCATATGATCATAATATTACATAAAAGTTTAAATCAGTAGAAAACTGAAGAAACACTAGGGGGCATTTTTCAGATTTGTGCATAAAATCTTTGGACACATGAAGAAAAGAATGATTTTTTTTAAACACAAGTTTTGACTATTGTCCTTTTAAAGTAGGTCAAACTGTTTGAATTATTACCCAAAACATTTTTTGCCAACATAACTGAATTAAAATTTTGAAGCAGGGATTTTAGTATTAAAAATTGTCTATACTTAGGGCAAACCAAACCTGGTGGCATTGTGAAGACTATTCAGATCTTAATTAGAGCATTATTTAGAGTACTAATTAGAGCACACTGCCAAGTTAGGTTTACCCCATCTATAGTGATTTTTCTGCAAAAAATTTTTCAGATTTGAATAACTATGACAGAAGATTTAAACAAACATCACTTTGATGATGATTGCTTGTTCTTTCTGATGATGCATTAATTTCTTTTTATACCCTCAGGCAAAGTTTTTCTTTTAGCACACACAAAAAAAAGCACACACACAAAACATCATTTTTTAAATTTTGAATTTTAAATGAGAACCAATATCCCATCTTTCAGACTATTTTTGCACCAAATTTTGTGACTGTAAATATGGTAGATTCATTGGGATATTGCAAACAGATCAAGGTGCTCTTTTATAAAAGTAGACATAGTGGATAAAAATTTGTTAGCAAGAAGTCATAGTAAAAAAAAAAAAAAAAAAAATGTGAAACAAAGAAAAATCTTTTAAAATTGTAAAATTTTAAAAAAATAAATGGAAAAATAGGATATATGGGAGCTTTGCAAATTGTGGAAAACTTGGAACTATTTAAACTAGTGTCAGTTCAACTTATTCAATAGTTGAAGATTTAATTCAACAGTTTTGAGTAACTTGTGTAACTTGAGTAAAAGTGTCACTTTTACTCAAAACATTTTGCTCCAAGTGTCACTTTGTTTATTTGATTGTTGATCAACCAAATAAACACCAATGTTTAGCAAGATCAATACGATGTTGCACTGAAAATTATAAATGCTTACTCTTCCAGGTTTGATAATTTCTTTGTGTCCCATGATGCTGTTTTGTATTGATATCAGCTTCTGAGCATTATCCTAATGAAAGAAAAAGAAATTTTAGTTTTCATTTCCACTATGCAGTTAAATAAAGAATTCAAATAACAGTAGAATTTAATCATTAAAAAATTTAGCTACTAACAAAAGTAAAACAATAAATAAATAAATAAATGCATACAAAAACATACAGATAATCAAACTTTATTGGAAACAACCCAATAAAGATTTCAAATGCAAAAATATTTTAAGAAAATCTTACACATAATGAAACTGTTGGGATATTTCACAATTGTTCAAACATGGTAATAATGCGTTACACACTATACATGGATAGAAAGCAGATAAGTAGAACAGTTTGAACAATTAAATAATTTTGAAGGCATAGAAAAAATGGCGAAAATGCTTGAGTTAGTTGAATGCAGCATCCTCAAATTTTACATGTAATTTATTACTTTTAAAATCAACCCAACTACAGTCAAACCTTGATATCTGAACTTAACTTGGAAGCTTGGATGACTCACAAAATAATTTTCTCCCTGCATTATACATCAAAAATCTCTCATGTATTTTCTACTGATATTCAAAAAGTCTTTTTCTAAGTCCTTGACACTTAAAATTTTTTGTCAGAAAAGCAAGGCTTAGCTGAGCCTTTGCAAATTCTGTAGTAAAACTAGTGTTAGAGAAATCTGCTTGTAGTCTGTCATCCTTTTTTCATAAAAAGTGTATGAATAGGGTATGGGAGCAAGATAATTTACACAAACTAAAATGAAAAACTGATGTCAAAAACATCAATGAAATCAAAAAAAAAATAATATTTTTTCTATTAAGTGCTAGCTTGATATACAAAAACACTATTATCTAAAGATGATGGGGGTAAGAAATAAGGGAGTGAGAATATAAGCAGGTACTCTCATACTGTTTAGTACCTGACAGTACAAAACTTGTGTACAGCACCTGAACCCTATTCAGGTATTGAACTCTTTTTTTTTCCTCAAAGAATTTTTACCAAGTCCATTCCTTGCACTGTTCTATAGCTATGCCAACTGTGACTACAGAGGGTTGAGTTTTCAAAGCGACCAGTTTTCAAAGCAAAAACCTGAAAACCTCATCACTCTGCTTTTTAAATTCCTACGAAAAAGCTGGTGGAAGCTTTTGAATGGGCTATTACTTGAAGAAAAAACTAGAATATTCAAACTTGTGGATAAAAACAACCTAAAAAGAAGGTTGAAATTTGTTGTTCATTTCATTTATTTTCCAGTTATATCTTCCACAAAAGTAAATTAAAAATAATAATAAAAACAAAAAACATAAAGTCATTGCAAAAACTATGACAAAAGAAATTATTTAAAAATAAAAATTTGGAAGTCTGCTCATTCAGAAGCAGCTAACAACATCGAGATATCAAGTTGAAAAATTGGACAGTAGATATTAGATTGAAAAAGGTATTTAAATAAATTTTCACTCTAGCAAAATGTCTTGGAGAATAAATTCTTAATCATTACGGAGAGTGGAGTGGTCACACAGAATGTGTGTGTTATTGTTAGAGTTGCTACCTTGTTAAAATGAGCTTGAAGGGAACTTTAACTCAATTTGTCTTAATTGTAGGTCTTCTTATCTGACAAACAATAAAAAATAAGATGGGGATTGCAAATGTAGTTTGTCTTAGCAGAAATTTGTTTTAAGCGTATTCAAATAAAAGTTTCTACTCCAGTGCACAACTTTTTCAAAACTTTGACAAATCAATAATTCTATATCATGATTTTTTCCCTTTATCCAAGAGATTTGAGATATTCAGAATGTACTGTATTCCTTTACAGAAAATTAAAGATAAGTTTTGCAACATTAAAAACTGTATTAATTTTCAAAACGGTAAGCAAAATTCATTCTCAAAAAATTAATTTCTAATAGTTGAGCATCAATTAGCAAATATTCTAATAAAATAATAGCAATGCCATAAAACTTATGAAAACAGAAAGTATTCATAAGCAAGAAAAAAACTCAGAGAAATTAACCCTATCACTAGCATATTAAATTGCACCTTTTGAAATCAAACAGAGGATATAAAAGGAAAAGGAAAAAAGAAAACATCATGGAACTATATTACCGTTAGAAGAAAATTAACAGAAGTTAGAAATTTCAGTTAGAAATTTTAGAACTTATTTTAAAAAAGGAAACTTACACCTTGTTTCATACTTTCGTTAGCATGGTTAGCTACTTCACTGACAATCTGAAGGGCAGCAACTGTGTCTTGGTAGTCGGGAGATTCTTCGGATAAATGGTGTAGGTATTCTTGAAGCAACAGACGATATTGTGGTATTCGCTGAATGGGTTTCAGCATGAAGTGATTCAAGGCCAATCTTTTGCACCGTGCACTCATCTATTCAACGATTTTCAAAAAATTAAACCTTTCAGTGATATGCTTGGCAATCAAAAAGTGAAAATTACATGAATCATAAAATTAAGATAGATGATAATGTAACAATTGCTTTTAGAATGTTGTTCTCCTAGGCATGAAAATTGGCTAAATTCAGTCATAAAGTGCAGACACAGGAATCAGAACATTATTTCCTTATGCAATATAATCAAACTAAATATACAAAATATTTATGCCATGTCAGTAAGTAGTTTCTATAAAAGTATATATTAACCTCTTGACTATGGCTATGTACGAAACACAAAAGAGAATCATATCCTTGCAAGGGCAACAAAATTATCTTATGTTTTGCAAGGTGTGGGGAGAGATGTTTTCTCTTCATTATTTTATGTTTTGTATCTATTCTTTCCTTGAATTGCTCCAGCAGAGTCTGATAGCGGGAAGCCATCCACTTCTTTGAAGTGCAGACGTGGCTTTACTGTTATTTTTATTATTAATATATTATTCCTTAATATTATTATTCAATGCGGGGGGGGGGGGGGGGCAGAACTTGTTAATATTGCCTAGAGCGTCAGAACTACTAGAGCTAGCCCTGGAAGGAGGTGGGGTGGGGAGGAACCCCCAATATCTTAATCGGTCACTAACCCCATCACCCTAACGTTACCAAACATGACCTACAATTGCGTTTTTGATACTTTAATTTTGAAACTTTTTTGGGGGTGCACATTGATTCTCACTCCTTATAAAATACCATTACAGATTGACTAAAATCTCGTTTATTGGACTTCAATTTTTTAAAATTTTTTGGGGGTGAGCACGAAACCTTTCTCTACACGAAATCATCGAAGATCATCGAAAATTGCGTTTTCAGATCTACAATTTCGAAAAAATTCCCAGACCCCCCTAATTTCTATACATTTACAACTAAATTCCTGTTGTTAATTTTCTTTCTCTGCATAAACTCTGTAGAGCACATATTTATAATAATTTTACATCATATTCAGATTTTTCGTCAAATTCTGATTCTCAGACAGTTTTAGTTTATTGATCTTGCGATGACCCTGCTCACAAAAGCCTAGTTTCATGTTTTTCATTTTTTAAAATTTGATTTTTTCCCCACATATTTCATTTTATCTATTTTAAAAATTTTATTTTTTGCTTTTAATTTTATGGGAATTTGTTGTTAGACGCAAGAATGATTAGTTTCTTTATCACCTAAATTGGAGGGGGGAGGAGAATCTTGCAAACTAAAATGTGGCTATGCCCCTCGCTTAGTAAGCTTGCCCCCCTCCCTCTTGAGGATTTCCTAGCGCCACCACTGTTCAAGTAGTTAAGAAAAAAACTGAAAAAAAAAAAAATAAGACACATGATTCTATCTGATGTGAAAGGGAGCTAATAAAGCATAAAAAGTAATTCTAGCCACTTAGTGAATCTAAAACCACAGATTTGTTTGAATGTTTATAAATTTGCCTATGGTTTTATAAAATATTCTATACTGAAATATGACAAATGAATTGCAAATGTTTCTTGCACTTCATGTAACTAAAATTATTTTTTCATTACACCAAAATTTCTCCTTGTGACTTGTGTTTGTGTACTTTGTGACTTTGTGTTTATGATCACAATTTGGTTTAAGAAAAAAGCTGACCAAAATAATTATTTAAAATATATATTTTCTGTATTATTTATTTACACTTATCAGAAAAGTTGCTTGTCCCTAATTAATGTTGTATATGATTTCATTTTAATATTGTATATGCATTTTTACTCCTCTTAACTGTGGAGTTTCATTAATTAAGTTAAGCCACTTTGAAAACTGAATAATTATTTTGGTCAGCTGATCCAAAATTTATTGAAATTTAGAACAATGAAAATTCCACTTTTGTAAAAAGAATAACTTCTTATTGCACATACAATTGAAAATTGAAGTAGGGGAGACCCAGGATGGTTGGCAAACTTTTTAAACTTTTTTTTTTCAGGTTGTAAATAAAATAGAAATTTTTTCTTTTTTTTGCTTGAATAATCTGTATGGTATCAGTAATACACTTAAGTCGTAATTTTGTTTTAACAGTACTATGCTTTGTCTATTTTTGATATAATTTTTTGTGAACCTTCAGAGTTTGCACACTTGCCCCTTCACGGGGTAAGTTGGCGAGCTGTATGGGGGTAAGCTAGCGAACTGAAAAAAATTCATAATAGACACAGAAAATTTCACATTCAGCTTCAATGATGCTTTAAATAAGCAAGTAAAATTTACCAATGAATGAAAAAAAGCGACATTAGGATTGTAATTGCTTTGAAATTAGGTGTGTTACACCATATAAAAGGTTTAGCTTTGATAGTAGAAATAAATACTGAAAAATGCAAACATTATTTGAAATGAACTATTTTATTTGCTTGCATTCCTTTTTTTATGTTTCTTTTGGGTTTACATTCCCTTTTTTTTGGATTCAGAGATGTCTTGTATGTTTTGGGGACTTTTTGTGATGATTTGCGTTTTCCTGCTGCGATTCTTTCTTCCTGCAGAGCCTTTTTGACTGGAGTATTAAAGAGTATTGCAGTAAACCTCTTTCATTTTCATCTTTTTTTGATTTGAAACTCTCCAGATTTAGGATAAGGCCGCATACGATCTGGAGCAATGCTCAAACACGTATGTGGGTTTTGCTGAGACATTGCGCTATCTTCAGTAAGAAACTCTAAATCTAAATTATTGAATGCAGTAGCAACTGAATTTGATCTAGGACAGGTACATCCAGTTTTACTACTTTCTTCCAACATGGTTTTCTGCTGGGACAAACAGATTCACTCATAGATCCAGGAGATTGGGAGTCTGAACGATCAGTGATATAACTTGGCATGAAGTCACCGTCCTGAAAAATGTTTGAATTGCAAGGAAACACACTAGCTCCCTTGAAACCATCTACTATATATTAAAATCTGTTCGTGTCCGTCTGTCTGTCTGAAGATCGATCTTCTCGAGAACCGCAGCAATCGAGAGTTGAACGAGATACCGATCAATTTGAAATTTTCCAAAGAAAGCAATACAACCAATCTCGTGACTGTACGACTTTGATTAGTGGAGATATTAATTAAAACGTTAATTAACATAACATTATTCAGGAATTTTTATTTTTTCCTGTTGCCATTTTGCATATGGGTGAGCAAATAAAATTCTAATAATTGTTTTAAAAGAGATTTTTTTGGCTGCTGTCCAAATCTTAAAACAACGTTTCCATCTAGAATTTCACTTTAAATTAGTTTAAAATTGGTAGCTCCTATTCGGACACCGCCTTTATTTTATCGTCTGTCATTATTTTATTTTTTACAGTCAACGTTCTTAACTCTTTTCAGCTTATGAAAGTTGTTTCTTTAGTTATGTTTATTTATTGTAGTGAAAGTTTATCATTGACCGGCCTCATATTTCGGTACATTTAGGATGTGCAACTAATTATGTTTATTTTGTTGGACTTTTTCCCGTCACATGAGTGAGTTTTGGAATTGTAATAACTCTCTATATCCTTCCTGTTTCTATTTTTGAAATGCAGTTTGTATCGTTAAAAGAATATGTTAAATTAAGATAGTTCGGATTTCTTTAAGTGAAACAGAGTTGAACAAAAAAGACTGCTTTTAAGGATTTTAACTAAAGCTAAATTGGAATCTGATGACTTGGTATTAAATTAATGCTTATTGGTATTTATTTGGTCTTGGTGCTTTAGTTTCACGTAATCAACCAAAAAGTGCGTGTCATTTTATGTAAAAAGCTGATTGTAATTGTACATAAATATTTCAGATATAGGCTATCAGGTGTAATTCATTTTAACGTGAGCACAGATTATAGTTGATAATGCATATATTTTCGTCTTTTGTGCTAATTGAAAATACTCATAACTTGTATCATTGATAACTATGATTAATGTTAAAGAGATTTTTGCCAAAAATATGCTCTACTGGTATTTTGCAAACCTTGCATTACGCATATTTATTTACTCTTTAGCACTTTAGAAACTGATATCAGAGTAATACAAAAACATCAATTGGACATCTCTTTCATTTTTTAAGTAGCCCGTGCAACGCCGGGCACGCAGCTAGTTTATAATATTTATGGGCATGCTTCTTGTGGAAAAGCAATGGTTACCACCGTTGGTACATCGTAAATCATCATTGGCTTTCCTGGATTATTCACCATCTAAGAATCACAGGCAGAATTAACATAATTTTTCAATGGGCCATGTAGACTCTTATCAAGAGGTAGCAGCTTATGGCTACAATGTAGTGGGAAGGAGAGTATTGTTATAATTATTTTTAGTGGTTTGGTTTCCTTACAAAAATTAAGCCCTTCTACTGGCGTGGGAGTCGTAAATGTCTTGTAAGACAATCAGAGGTTTTTCTTTGAACATCTAGTGTTTTTAGCAAAATCTTTTAAGAAGTCTGGAAATATTTCAGCTGTCATCTACCCACTAGGGGATGCACCATGCATGCAGCATTACATCTGATGGGGTTTCCCGTTGTTGGTTTTTCTCTTGTATTTTCTCATTTCCGGAAAGAAGAGTGCATATGCTGGCAATTGTGCAAGCATGTCTATAAGAAATTATATGGTCAAGAATAGTGTAATTAATGCAATTATTTTATTAAATTGACGATTTATATAATTTAAATTTCACTTGTTTAATGTTTTAACTGTAAAATTTTAACTTGGGACAAGTATGCGAATTCGCACACTTACGTCGAGAAAAGTTCGCCTACTAGCCCCAACTGGTTGTATTGAAATCAAGTTACACTGGTTTCATAAAACAATCTGAATAAGACGTCATTTGTCGCATAGAAGCATGGGTTATTCAATACTAATAAGTTTTGGTAAATTACTCTACTATTACATGATTTATAAGAAAATAACTAAGGATGAAAAAAATCACTAAACACTGCGAAAAAACAACTTTTTCTTGAGCAACATGATCAGTTTGGCAGATTGCACTGAAAATACACTAACAGTAGCGAGGCAGCTACTCCGTTACGTAACAGCTCACTCCAAGCTTTCAAACCAAAAACGAGAAAATTATTTAACATTCGCACACTAACACCTTCGCATACTAGTCCTAGTCTCCCCTACTCATTTGAAAGTCAACAAGTAACATAAATTTACCTCAAATTCTTTGACAACTTGAGCAAACAATGGATACTTCTTTTTTGACTCTTCCAATAATGAGAGATTTACTTCAAAGTCATGTATATACCATGAATACAGTTTCAGAAATGGCCCCATTTTCACAATAACATCAGCAATCTTCCCTGTCCTGTCCCTTTAATGGAAAAACAAAACATATCTTTCATAAGTGTTCTAACAATTTCAGTTTACTTTACAGATTTAGAAAAAGTTTATGAGTATTCTTTTATGTCAGTTCATCGTGATTTGAATTTTTCACTCATCAATTCAATACAGTGGACATTCTCAAATCATTCCTACCTTTCAGATTAAAGGTAATTTTCTTGCTTATGGTGTTTTCTTTCCTTACTCTTAGTGTATATTTTTCACATTTTTAATTCTTCTCAGAAAATTAAATTTTTAACTCACTCTGCTTACATTTTGAAACCGATTTTTTATAATGCATGCTTAATTTAGCTCTCGCCCTCTCCGTCTATAAAATAAGATTATGCTAAGGCTTTATACAAATAGGTAAGGTATGAAGTAGAAAAATATTTATCCTGAAATTTGTTTAGTCAGCAATGCTAAAAAGGTAGGTCATTTTTTGTTTTCTTTTCCTGATTTCAGTTGTACTGCTTTGTTCTAAATACTTCACAAGATGAAATACTGATAAAAATGTAAAATACATAATTGTGCAGAAAATACCCCCCCCCCCCCCCTTTTTTTAATAAATAAAATGAAAGAACAACAATGATAATATTAATAACAACAGCAATTAAAAAAATGAGAAGAACTGTACCAATTTTCAATTCGATCTTTTAATTCCATGAGCAAATTTTCATTCAAATGCTGTAATTGAGGTAGATGGTTAAATATCTGGCTCAGTATATCATCTGGTATAACAACTGAATTTCGTTGCTTGTTTGCACTATCCACAGCAGCTTTGAAATCCTGAAAAAAATACAAGATAGCTTCAGCAGACCCAATAGTTTTATCAAGGAAAAAGTTAATTGGGAAAAAAAAACGTTGAAAGAAAGAAGATTAGGAGAAAATTTTATAAAAACATAGGAAATAAATATTAAGCATTCAAAGAAAGAAAAAAAAGATTTAATTTTAGTTCATTTTTGGTAGAAAGGTTAACTATCGAATGTGCAAAAATGACAATTCTTTAAATCGATAATCACATCCAACCCAATTTTAGCTCTCAATTTCAATAAATCTGTTATATGAATTGTTTTCTGTAGCATATTATCCTTTCAGGTAATGATGAATTAAATTTCAACTAGTTTATCCAAAAAGAAATTAGTAAAAAAATCAATCAATTAAAAAACCACATACAACTTTAGAAATAACTTTCCAACTAACATTATCATTAAGTGTTGAAATCAATAAATTTTACAGTAAATGATGGTTTTAGCAGAAATAAACAAACTCAGGAGAGAAAAAAAAAAAAAAAAAACTCACCACATTTAATAATTTCAAAGCATCAACAAACACTTCCTCAGATGTCATTATTTCTTGAGCAACATAGAAAATTTTCTTCTGCTTCCTAGTCCGTGCAATTTCTGTTAGGCTTGATGATCCTTCTTGAGCCAACTCGCCTTCACTTTCATCAGAAGAAGACAAGGGCCACAAGTCGGAAGTGGAAGAACGAACACTGAGTGCGCTCTTCTCTCGCAGTTTGCTGTCTGAATCCTCCAAATTTTTTTCTGAACTTGCAGCAGACAAAGGAGGTGTGTTGCTATCGTCATCAAGCCCTTCACTCACAGACTTATGCCTATTTATTATAATCTTCAACTCATTTTGTAAATTTTGGGCAAGATTCAATAATTCATCAGTATCTTCTGATTCCTCTTCACGAGATTCAATTCCATGCGATAATGTTTCTAAAGAAGTTTGGACAGATTTTTCTGAACAATCTAGAGGAAGTGGAGAAGTTTCTTTATCCACCAATGGCAATGTTTCTGTACCTTGCTCTACATCTACATAAAATTTTGAAGTTTCACGAATTTTTTTCCCAGGATCTGATTTACGTCTCAAAGGAGCAGTTGGGTAGATGTGTGTCTTAATCTCAGCATCATCAGCTGCACTCCAATTCATCATTTCCCAAGGTTCTTCCTCAGGCTCATGTTGATCATACCAACTTGATTGAGATTTAGTTCTTGGATTTCTTCTCTTATGAGGAAGAGGAGCTACATTTTGCTCAGGTAACTCAGTTGACAGCTCAAGAATTTCATTTCCACATTCATCTAGCTTCGGATTGCAATGAACTTCAGCCAGAACTGGAAAAGCAACATTTGCATTTTCATCATATTTAGGATCAGAAAGCTGCTTCAATCTCCTGTCTGGCTTTAAAGGTTCACTTGATGAACGCTGAAGTTTGGATTCTAAGTCATGCTTAAATGAACTAATTTTCTGAATTTTTTCATCACCATGAAGACTGAGAAACCTGTGTTTTTCAGTTCTTTTCTTCCTAGGGGGCCTCAAACTTGAGCTGTCAAAATGCAGATCACGCTGAAGAGATTTAGAAACGTCCTCAGTTTCAGGATGTTCTTCACTGTTATTAATAGAAGAAAAATGTCTACTTTCCGCTTCTGTAGAAAATTTTGATTCTTTGACTTCTTGCTTAACTTTGTCATCTGTTTCTTTGTCTTTTTTCATGGACTTCCTATCAAGGGACCGGAATCTACGAGGTGGTGGGGGTGGAGCAGGCAATGGACGAGATGAAACATTTTCTGCACTTGATAGACCAGGCTCATTGTTAATTGAAATATTTGATGGGGATTTTTTAACTTCTTTATTGATTTTTGTGTATAAAGATTTTAATTCATTTGCTTTAGAAGACTTGTCTGCATTCAGAAAAGACACCTTTTTTTCTTCATCAACATCAGATAAGGATTGACTTCTTCGAAGTCTTGAATCTACTGATTTTTCAAGAGGAACTATTTCAACAGTTCTAGACCGTATTCTACGAGTTCTAGGAGGTGGCTTTGGTACTTCAGCTTTGAGGTCAAAGTGACTTGTGACTTTTTTCGATACTTCTGGCAATGAAGATTCTTGTTCATTAGCAACAAAAGAACTAATTTTAACATCTTGAGCAGTCTCAGTTGAAATAACATTATTCTCAAGATCTACTCCTGATACATCAAAAGTAACCGGACTCTCAGAAGCTAAATGTGTTGTTTCGTAAGAAGTTGAGGGAATATTGACCATTACATCATGAGCTTGACCATCTATCTCATTTTGTCTTACTTCTACATTATATAATTTTAACCTATCGTCAATGTTATTTGCATTATCATCAACATTTTTTTCAGAACTTTGAGTAAGAATTGGATCAGTTGACTTACTAAAATTTAAATCAGCAGAAGTAGGTGGTGGTGGCCTTGGAGGACATTTAGCTAAGGCACTTTTGCTAGGAGGTGGTGGTCTTGGTGGAGAAATAGTTCTCTTTTCTTTGTTAATTTTTGATGCCATAGACATGCCATCACGCTTTGGTTTTTGAGGTGGAGAGGGTTTGTATTCTCTCACAACTTGCTTAGAATCTTCTTTACGAATTGATATTATAGGTGGAGGTGGCCTTTGAGGAGATATTTTTCTAGACATTACTGAAGTCACATCATTAGTATTCTCTGTAAAATCTGGAGGAGATGACTTAGAGGCAGAAAGAGGAGAGTGTACTGCAGATGGTATATGTTTTAAGGATTCATTTTTCAAGACAGTATCAAATTTTCTATCTTTTAGTGTCTTTCCTTGACTATCTTTGGATTTGACTTGGCGTAAGCTTAAGAAGTGAGTCTCTTTCACATCAGCTACCATAAGAGGTCGTTTCTGAGTAGCAACCGATTCTTTCGAAAATTTTGTTTGCAGTCTAGGAGAAAGAGATAATCCATTTATACATGGAGACACTGGTTTATTTTCTTGAGGTGACATTGAAGAAGTGAAAGGAGACTTTGGTTTGGGTGTCAAAACTGGCTTAGGCGGCAGAGGAGGTGGGACTTTTTTCACACCACTTTGGCCAGTACTGAGTGCTCTTGGTTTTACTTCAGGCACAAATTGTTTTTTGGTTACTTTTTCTTTTTCACTGCTAAATATTTTAATTAATGGCTGCTTTTTGGAATCTTTTAATTTAGAGGTGGAATTTAAAGATGGTGTACTTTTTGCAGCAGCAACATTGGAAGTTGATAGGTTCCTTACACAAGATTCAGCATCTGTTAGGCTTATTGTCTCCATCAGAGCATCAGAATAAGTTTCATCCTTCAAGGTCACTGTGTCAGCAGTATAATAACTAGTCATACCACTACAAGTACTAGGAACACTAAAAGTATCAAATTTATTGTCAAATTTATATCTATTAATTAATTCATAATCCATAATGTAATCAAAATTCTCAACATCTTTGTAATCACATGATGACTCAGTCTCATCATCAGCAAATCTAATACCGTCAAAACCTACAGGAATGTTATCACCAATACTGTGACTTTTGCACTGCAGCTCTTGAAGTCGCTTTGAAACAGATGCCGCACGAGCTTTTGCAATAGCTTCAGCCGATGGCTTTGGAGGTTTTTGAGGTGGTGTTTTTGTCTGATCAGAAACTATTTCCAAAGCCTTATCTCTTAATAAGACAGCTATCCTCAAACAACAAGTATCGTACAAAGTCTCAGGAGTGCTAGACTCAAGGTTTGCTTTCTGTTTGGAATTTTTTGCACCATCAGAAGGCAGAGTAGCTGCAGAGGTAGAGGGGGAAACTTTCGGCCTGACATATTTATCCTGAGAAGGTATTGAATGAGACAAAGGTTTATAGGTGCCCGGGAGTTCATCTGATTGTCTTTGTTCACAGTTTTGTAAATCATATTCTTGAAATTTAGAATTGTCAATTTTTGACACTTCTTTCTTCTTTACTTCTTTCGAACTCATTACTTTATCTTTCATGGCAAGGATGTTTTCTCCAATTGTGCTTAAGACAGAATGTTTAGTCTCAACTGCAGCAGATGGTTCCTGAATTTGAATCTGTGGAACACTTTTTATTTCAACTTTCTGGGGTTGTTCAGAAGACTTTGGAACTGATTTGGTAGTTGGATCAGGAACTTTTGCATGACTAACTAATTCAGTTGTCTTTGAACTTTGAGATTCAATTTTTCTGATAGCAGTAGCATTAATAGATTCAGATCCTTCCAATGGAATTTCTGAACTATTTCTTGGGGCAGCTTCAGAGTGTTTTGTAACTTTTGGTTTCGAATCCTTAAAACGAAAAGAATCAAAAAGTTTCTTCACACTTTGGTGACTATCTTTGTGCTTTTCTTCAGAATGTTTTGAAGAACCTGCTTGATTTGGAGCACCAGCACTACAGGATTGTGTAACTGATGTGTCAACAAAGTCATAAATATGTTCATCTTTATCAAAAGAAACATGAGGTTGACTAGACACTTTAGTAATACCTTTGTGACTAAAATCAAAGAAATTTTTAACACTTCTTCCTGGCTCTTTCTCAGAAGTAGTTTCTTTAAAAGATTGAGAGCGTTTTATTCCACCATGCTTTGAATCAACTCTTTCTTTTGTATCTTTATTTTCAGGAGTTTCATGTTTGAAAGACTCAAAAAAATTTTTGACACCATGCTTTTCTTTATGCACCTTATCTCCTTGCTCTGGATCTTTAACTAATTCTGTATTTTTTTGTTCCGGATGTGCTTCATGTTTAAATGAATCAAAAAACTTCTTTACCCCATGTAAAGTTTCTTTTTCTTTCTTTTCACTTACTATAGCAGGCTTAGGAAAATCAATAATTTCAACTGCTTTGTCCCCTTCCTGAGTGATAGCAACGGAGATGCCATGCTCATTGCTCTTACTAACTTTGCTAGCATCATATTCTTGAGAATATTCTGCTTCCTTCCCTTGCTGAAAGGATACTTTCATGTCGTTGTCCTTTTCTTTTTTAACCATTTTGTCGGAGGGTACTGAGGCTTCAGGGCTTCTATTAGAATCATGCTCCTCATGTTTCAGTGAATCAAAGAACTTTTTCACAGCAGACAAATTATCTTTTTGCTTTTTATCACAAGTTTCCGAAGTTTTGGGTATACTTGAACAAGCTGTATTTTGCTCTTCATGCTTAAAGGAATCAAAGAACTTTTTCATTCCATGTACACTATCTTTCTGTTTATCTTCAAGAGGTTTTGGTGATTCTGGAACATTTTGATCTTTTACTGTTTCATGTTTGAAAGAGTCAAAAAACTTTTTAACTCCATGAGTAGAATTTTTACCAGAAGCTTTTGATTCCCCCTCAGTTTTCGTTTTATCTGGGATTGTATCTATTTCTTGATTTGAAAAGAATTTTACTTGTTTGGGAGATTCTACAACACATTTCATACTCGTAGCTACTTCTTGCTCATTATGAAAAACAGCTGTTTTTGGTTTTTCTTTTTGCTCTTTTTCATGACGAAAATTATCTAGAAATTTATTGACAATTGTTTTATCTTCAATATTTTTCATTTCATTATTTATTTCATCCAAATTTTTTGACTTCCTTTTTTCAAGATCACTACTTTCATGTACAAATGAATCAAAGAAATTTTTTAATCCATGCTTTGATTCCTTACTGTGCGTTTTATGCACTGTTTCCATGTCTGAAGACTGAACTGTTTCATCTTGCAAAGTAGGAACGTGTTTCTGGTTTGCAGCATCATGTTTAAAAGAATCAAAAAAATGTTTCACGTTATCTTTGATGTCTTTATGATCCTTGTTGACCACTTTTGAATCTTTGCTTGGGTTATTCTTCTCATTTACTTCACAGTCAGGCTTGGAAAAACCAAATAAGTTTTTCAAACCATGCTTTTCTTTATGTTCTTCTTTGGCTGACTCACATGCTAGAGCATCTTTGTTTAGCTGTTCAGATTTATCTTTTGTTTCATGAGTTGTATCTTGTTTAAAAGAATCAAAGAATTTCTTAACACCATGCATTCCATCTTTCTTAGAATGTACTTTTTCATCCCCATGCATTTCATCTTTCTTAGAATGAGCGTGTTCATCCCCATGCATTCCATCTTTCTTTGAGTGAGCCTTTTCATCCTTCTGAGAAGTCAAATGATCTTTTTTAACATGGTCATCATGAACCGATTTTGCTTCTTTAGATGAAGCATGCATTTTTGAAAAATTGGGAATCCAGGAAAAATTATTCACTTTTGATTTTTCATTATTTGTTATAAACTCTGTTTCTTCTTGCTCAACAACATCAAGAACAGATGTAGATTTTTCATCAGCAGGCCTGAACATAAAAAAACATAGAATCAAACAATTTATTCATGGTGTATAATTTAGAGAAAATTGGAAATCTATGATAATTTAACCTAAGTGTACTATATAAGCACTAACCACAATTGGATAACCATAAAAATGAAATTAAATGGACAGAAATTATAAAAGATAGAAATGCTTGTACTAAACTTGGCAGTGATCCTAATTTATTTGATTTTTTTAAAACATTCAGACATTTAAATGAAAAAAGAAATCAAAATTAAAAAAAAAATCTCACATGATAGATATTGAGAGGTCACCTTATGACCATTATGAGCTGCAAAGATATTCTCAACGTCTGTACAAGTGTATTTCAGGTAATGAAAATCAGAAATGCTCTTCAAAACTTAAGTCAAGTATTTTTCAAGCTTTGTATTTTGAATTAAAATTTAGTATTTTGAAATATAGAGGTAGAAAACAATTGGATTTTTAAAAATATTACAATGTCTATTATACTTATACATGTTTTAAACTAGTCAAACCTTGATATCTCGAACCTCCTTATCTCGAAATCCTTGATGTCTGGAAACAAAATTTTCCAGCATTTTCAATAGAACCCCCTATGTATTTTCCATAGTTATCTCGAAATTTATTTTTCGAAACCCTTGATATGTCGAAATGTTTTCACAGAAGCAAGTTTCAATTGTCGTTTTGCTTTGGCAGTTTTTGTAGTAAAACCAGTTCCAGGGACAATTGCTTAACGTTTTTCGTCCCTTTTCTTGGAAATTTTGTGAATAGGGGATTGGGGCAAGATAATGGGGGAGTGTTGGTATGAAGGAGGTGCTGTGTTTTCCCCAGAGTTTAGAATCTTTGTGCATTTCTCTCGAACATGTTGTCCATTTTGAGGAAAGGGGTTCAATTTTTCGTCCGTCAGTTTTCAAGCAAAAATGGAAAATGCATTCCTCACTTTCATCATTCAGTTTTTTTAACTCCTACAAAATGGCTGCTGAGAACTTTTTGAATGTGAGGTTACTGGTTAAAGATAAAATTAGAATTTTTAAATTTTTAGGTGAAAAACCAAGTTGAAATTGTTGTTCATTTCAAAATCTCATCCTGTGCACTTTCAACAATTAGAAAATTTCAAATCTAGTGAAATATTGAAGACTACTTTATTGATCGTAATTCGAAGTGGTCCGATAGTACATATATAAATGAATACAGCGTACGTGTGTGTAAATGTGAGAGTTATTAGTGTAATTTTTTAAAAACATTGATAACTCGAAAACTCAATATCTCGAAAAATTTTCCCATCCCAAGAGATTCGAGATATCAAGGTTGTACTGTATTACATTTAACTTTCTTTTTTTTTTTTAAATTCAAGTTGCAAAACATTCTATATGTTAAAAACCGAAATAGTACTGCCTTCACTGCCATTTTCCATTGCATCTTTAGAAAGTAAATTTTTTTATGGAACTGATTACTTTATTGTTTTTGCGTATTTGATGTCAGCAAAATGAATTAAGAATTTAGCTCCCTTAAAAAGTGTTAGGAGTATTTTCAAGACTTGAATAAAACTCTAGCTAGACTTCTAACTACAGTAAACTCCCGATTATCGGCGGTCGGATTATCTGCTGCTCGGATTATCCGCGGGTCTCTTCAATTTTTTTTCTTAACGGTGATGATTTACTGAATGTTGCAAAATGCACCAATTTTTACTTTGCAAGTGCATAATTTACTTTTCGAGATTCTTATTTCTTTTTTCTCCTTTCCATCATATCCAAATTCCAAAGTTAGCGAAACCAGACTAGTTGGAACCTGATTTATACACCTGCAGTCCTTAAGCAGTTTACACTCATTGTTCAATAAAAACCCCTTCTCTCCCCTTTACGATTTTTTTTTGTTCCGACCTCACTCATTCCAAGAAACTCCCCCCAGAATTCCAGCCCTATTCCAGGCAACCAATCAGTTGCATTCTGTTTTGGATTGACGTCATAACGAATCTCTTATCTCTGTTTGCTGGAGTCCTAATCAGTGTCAGTTAAACTGTTAGTCTGACTTGCTTGCCTTCAGTTGAAAACGGTTTGCAGAAATGAGCGAAAAAAAGAAAGAAAGTTGTCTTGTCTATCCAAGATAAGTTGGAAATAATTCAGAACGTCGCAAATGGTTCCACACAAAAACAAATGAGTTTACAGTATGGAATTGGAGAATCGACCGTAAGAGGAATCCTGCAACAAAAAGATAAACTGGCACAATTTGCCTCTGTAACGAACATTTCAACATTCATGAAAAAAAGAAAGACTATGAAAACCAGCACTTATGAAGAATTGGATGCGGCGTTACTCAAATGGGTGAACCAATTAAGAAGCAAAGGTACTCCCATATCCGGACCAATAATTGCTGCTAAAGCTAAGCAATTTTTTGAAAAGCTTCAAATTGAAGGGACATTTGATGCGTCTTCAGGATGGCTGTCAAGATTTAAAAATCGTCACGGTATTAGAGAAATCGGAGTTTACGGAGAAAAACTAAGTTCTGACAAAGAAGCTGCAGAAAACTTCAAGAAGGAATTTAAACAGTTTTTAATGAAAGAAAATCTTTCTTATGAACAGGTGTACAACGCAGACGAGTCTGGTCTTAATTGGAAGTGCCTACCAACTCGAACTTTGGCTTTTGAAAAAGAACGTCAAGCGCCACGTCATAAATCTAGTAAAGAATGATACACAATTATGACTTGCAGCAATGCAACTGGAAACCAAAAACTGAAACTCTTAGTGGTTGGGAAAGCAAAAAAACCAAGATCATGTAAAGGCACAAGAGCTGAAAATCTGCCCGTTCACTATTTCAATCAACAAAAAGCATGGATGAACCAAGATATATTCCAGAAATGGTTCAAAGAACATTTTATTCCTCAAGTGAGAGAGCATCTCAAGTCCCAAAACTTGCCGGAAAAAGCCGTATTGTTGATTGACAACGCCCCGTCTCATCCAGGGGGAAGTGTTTTAAACTCAGCAGACGGAAAATTTTTCGTAAAGTTTTTGCCACCTAACGTTACGGCACTTATCCAGCCCATGGACCAATGTGTAATTGCTGCTATGAAAAAAAACTATCGTACCAACCTTTTGTTAAAGAGGATTGAAGAGGGAAATGATCTTCAGAGTTTCTGGAAAGATTACACGATTCTTGACAGCATTTATGACATTAACAGTGCTTGGGAAGCTGTCAAAAAAACGACTTTAGTAAAATTGTGGAGAAAACTTTTACCAGAAGTTGAAATGCCCACAGAAATTTCACAGAAAGAAGTTACTGCAGCTGATTTGGCAGAATTGGCGAAATCTGTTCCCGGAGGAAAGGATATTGATGAAGAAAACATTATCGAATGGATGAATTGTGATTCTAGCGATCTCGGCTTCGAACATCTCACTGATGACGAGATCCTGTCTGGAGAAATTAGTGCAGTGAACGATGAGGATGAAGAAGACGGAGGAGCAGAGCAGCAGAACAAAGTCAGCCCCGAAGCAGCTCTCACTCACGTTGACGGACTGATTAAATATTTAGAGGAGCAGGATGACACATCACTTTGTGATAAGATGCTACTGAAAAAACTTCAATCACAAATTAAAAAGAATAGTTTTAAAATGAAAAAACAGAAACAACTAACCAACTATTTTGTAAAAATTTAAGGTAAATGTATACCTATAGTTATTAAATGTTTTTTAAACTGAGAAATGTGTGTTACTGTTCGTTTTTAGCTTTTGCATATATTTTTTACATTCAATGTTATCGTTTTTAGCTATAATTTGCATGTATATGTGAGTGTTATTCATATTTTTATAGCTATTATATACACTAGTATGGCTTTTTGCCTATTATTCGGATTATCCGCGGTTTTTGCTTATCCGCGGCTACCACGCCACCCTATTCCGTGGATAATCGGGAGTTTACTGTATATGAGCCCCAAAGCAGAATACTATTAAATTTGGGACATACACTGCAGAACAGATGCCTGAGCTGCAGAACAACTCTGTTCAAATGTGAGAGAAACCTGTGACAAATTTTCTGCAGAAATTCTACAGGTTTCTGTAGAATTTCTGCAGAAAACCTGCAGATTGTCTGCAGGTTTTCTGCAGATTGTCTTCAGACTCTCGCAGATTCCTTGCAAATATCGCACAAATAAAGATATAATTTTGCAGAAATTCTGCACAATTTCTGCAGATTTCTTCAAGTTAGAGGAATATGTAAAATTCTCTTAAGTTACGCTTATTCGGTGGAAAGCTCATGCAAAATAATGAATTTGCTGAGTCATTTGCAGGAATTTTAGATTTACTTTGAACTTTTAGAAATCTGCAGATTTTGTGCAAAATTCAGATATTTGCAGAAATTTTACCATTTTTGTGGAATATCCTCTTTGACTGCGTTTACCTGTTTTATGTCTGTAAGCACCCTACAAGCATGAGATTTTCTCAGCTTTTGCCAGAATTCCAGTTTTTTATGTATGTTTTGTTTAGTCTTTCTCCTTGTTTTACTTTTTCAGGTTTCAGAGTCATCCTATATCTCTTATAATCCTGAATATGTTTTAATTATTCAGAAAGTTTTGAGATGTTTTACTATATGCTACTACAACTCGACTTACTTTAATTATTATTTTAAAAATATATTTTTTTGTTAACATTATTTAAATTGCTTGTTCATGCCATGAAAATTTAAAAAAAAAAAAAAGTGGTTTGACACCCAAGTTTAGATTTTTATAAAACTTTGTATCGTTGCTCTTTACGAAATATTTTTGGAGAATCTCAATCGGTTGAGGTTTAACAACCTGCAAAATGTTTTAGGATTTTATAGTTTTTATGATCAACTAATTTTGCAACTTCAGTGAAATCTTTAATTCATCTTTTTTGGTTCAAAGCTGTGATGTTTTCAGAAGTATTTAATTTCCACAGAAATGCATAGCAACAGTCAATTTTAAAAACTGCAAAAAGAAACAAAATCCCAGAATTTATACATTTTTATTGTGGTGAGTTTTGTTACAGGTTAAATGTCAGCTATTTCCTTAAACATATCCTAAATCATTTGATTAGTGCACCTGTTAAATTAGTCCATTTGTTTGTTGTGTGGAAGATTTTAAGCTCTGATGTTTTTTATAACTGAAATTTGAAGAATAATAGAATATTGTGCTTCTTTACTACGAGTAATAATAAAGCTAAAAGTCTTTCTATCCGGAGGATGTCTGGATCTCTGTGACGTGCATAGCACCTAGACCGTTCAGCCGATTTTCATGAAATTTGGTACAAAGTTAGTTTGTAGCATGGGGGTGTGCACCTCGAAGCAATTTTTCGAAAATTCAATGTGGTTCTTTTTCTATTCCAATTTTAAGAACAAAAATATCATAAGATAGACGAGTAAACTACGAAATTATCATAACGTGGAACCGTAACATGGGTACAAGCCAATTGGCGATAAAATTCACCATAAATTATTTGTAAATATACAGACGAACCAAAAGACCTTTTAATTTTTCTATTACGGGCAAAGCCGTGCGGGTACCACTAGTTGAGAGTAAATCATGTGTGCAATCTTAAGTTCTTCCCAAATATTTGAAGCTAATTAGCATGGGAAGTTTTTCTTCGTATTTTTGTTTAAAATTGATAAATTTAAACACTTTTTAAGGTATCCTCCTACTGGAAGCTTTTCCGTTTATTTTTAGGTTTTTCCCTTTTCCCTCCTGATTCCCTCTCTGACCATTCTCATTCCTGCCTGGAAGGCCATAAATCATTGGCTCCAAAATATTTCTGTTCAACATCTTTGTATAGTCATTTTTTGGTCTTACTATTGACCATGTGCTGTTATTTTGAGGGAAAATACCATTTCTAAAACAATGAGATACTTGGAACTGGTATCAAAGCACTCAAAACTCTTCAATGTTTGTAGGAAAAGAGAAGGCACGAGAATGAGGAATAGATCATAATTTGGCATTTTCTGTCAAGAATGTGTGCTTGAAATTTTGATATGCTCTTTTCTGTAAAAAGACTGAGTACTGAACAAAGAAATTTTCCTTTCATACACTTGTATGAAACGGGAGTTTTGATTTTGGGATCACGATTTGTGGGAAAAGTCACTTCTTTATGTCTGTACAAAGCTTGAAGTACTTGCAGAACAATTTTGGTCATATGACTTTATATTGCAGAACCCCACAAAGTAGTCTGGGGTATATGAGTAAATTGGGTTCCCATAAAACAATTAAAGTGAAACATAATAGCTATTGAATGGATTAAAAAGATAACATGGAAAAATGGGGGGGGGGGGCACTGAAATTAATGTTTTAAAGTTTAAAAAAAAGGAAAATATGAAATAAAATTTGGGGGAAAATTGGATTTTTTGGGAAAACAGGGAGTTTTTAAAGAATATACACTCTTTCATCGACTTGTCGCAAATGGATGGATCATAGAAAGAGGGGGAAACTAGAGGGAAAGAGAACTTCATTAAATAATTGTATAACTTATGGTTCTTACCTTGAAATGTCATCCAAAAACACTGAAGCAATAAATATAAACAAATATTTTTTAGTTTTACTTATTTTAAAAAGCATTACAAGCAAAAATTTAAATAAATTATTAAATTAATACAAGTCCAAAATGTATCACCCAAATAAATACAGTGAAACCCTGATTTTATGTCCCCTGAATCTACGTTTTCCCTGCATTTAACATTTTTTTTATCAGGTCCCAGTTTTTTTCTGCATACTAATAATGTTAATTTAATGTGGATTGTAAGTTTGTTATTTATGAATTTCCTGCCTTTTTTGTTTTTTCTGGGAAGTAAAAAAGAAAAGAAATGTTCTAAAGTAAGCAATATGTTTCATTTGCACTTTTTTTTAAAGATAATCCACATTGTTAAAAGTTAATGAAAACAGAAATGCTATCAGACTTTACTAACTATTAACAAATGAAGATTAACAAGAAAAACCAAAAGCACAGCCCGTCACTTCTTTCAATATTGCATTAAATAGCTTACAAATAGTGAAAGACTATTTTCTTTCTCATAAAAACCACGGAAAAAAACTTACATAGTATTTTCATCCTGGAAGATGCTGCATCTAATTTGAACTCACTGACTAATAAGTGATCCGCTATTAAGGGCTTTTTTTCAATTTAAACGCCCGGATTCGCAACTAAATGAGTTGAAATTATCTAAAATGATACTTATAATAATGTTGCTTTCATAAAATATAGACACGAGGGTTGCTATTTATATTTCTGGCCTTTGCAACATTAAGAGTTGCTAAGCGATCACAGAAGATTCCAAACAAAAATTTGATGATTTTAACAATAAATGCTTTAGAACAGTTTGTCATTTTTTATTGCAATTTGTTGTTTACAGTTAATTGAAAACGTCATCTCAGACAGAAAATGGAATTGAATCATGAACATTTTCGGGCAATTATTTTTCATAACATTCGACAAGGATTTAACAAGTCAAAAGTGCATCCATGGATTTAATTATTTATACAGCGGTAAAGCACCATCTCACAGCACTGTAAAAAATTAGCATAACGAATTTAATCGTGGTCGGTGTTCACTCCAGGATGAATTCTGTGAAGGTCGTCCAAAATCTGTTGTGGAAGAAAATATCGGTTCTGTTCCTGAACTGATAAAGCAAGACCATTATATGACAAATTTTGTTCACATTGGATCCTGCATAATCTTACAAATGCTCAAATGAAGGTTCATGTTGATTAGGGCATGGACATGTTGAAAAATTTCGTTCAAGGTACATCATAGGCAGTGTATAACATTCACACAGGCGACGAATCACGGATCTATGCATATGAGTTCGAAAAAAACAGCAATCGACTGTTTGGGTCTTCCATGATGAACCAAATCCAAGGAAAGTTGTTAGTGTAAGAAGCATTTCAAAGCAAATGCTTGCTTGTTTCTTCGGCCTTATCGATTTGTCACGACACAAGGCAGAACAGTCAATTCCAAATCATCAACCATTTTTTCGCCAGAAATCATCAGAGAAATTCGTAAAAAGCAGAAGATGCGGCAAATCATTCTTCCTCACTACAATGCAAGCTCACATGTATCGGCTCAAAAAAAGCAGTTTTTGACTTGACAAAACTTTGAATTGATGGGTCATATGCCATGCAGCCCTGATTTGGCATCCAATGTTTTTGTTTAACTTCCAAACATCAAAAATAAATTAAGAGGTCAACTATTTTCGACACCCCAAGAGGTGGTTAATGCTTTCAATATGCACATTTTTGAAATACCTTAGATAGAATGGCAAAAAAATGCTTTGAAAATTGGTTCATATGTATGCAAAAGTGCATTGATCTACATGGAGAATATTTTGAAAAACAATAAAACCGCTTTTAAGCAGAGCTATTTGTTTTATCATTAGGCCAGATATATAAATAGCAACCCTTGTATGATACTTTTTGAAAGAGTCATCTTTACTACCTCAATTTTTTTCTATTTGATTTTTTCTTTCTATATATTTTCTGTATTTTTCCTTTTTTTTTTTTTTTTTTTTTTTACCCAGTTTATTGAGAAATGCAAAATCGGGTTTCAATGTATTCAACACAAATATTTCCTCATAAAACTGACATTAGCAAAGAATGCATAAATAGTACATAATTATTGTATTAAAAAAAAGAGGAAGATTTTGTGAAAATACATACGTTTCTTGTATATAGTCTGCCCCAATATGTCCTGCCTCAGTACTTGTAGTATTAACAGTTCCTGTTTGTGAAGCAGAGCCACTGAAATCACAAAATAAATCCAATGAAAAAATTTGTAAAAATGTAAAATATATGGTAACAATTTGCATTCAAATCAATAAATAGCTCTGAGAATATTATCCATAACAGTGATTCTCAACCAGCGGTTTGATGGACCTGCACTCATTCAGGGGGATATCTGACTGGTCTATGGAGAGTTTTACCTGGGGGGGGGGGGTAGGTATTTTGTTTATCCATCTGTATTAAGAGGCGTTGCATGCAAGTTTGGTAGCAGTTTTTATTCAAACACTGGGCTGTGTGGAAACACACTTGTCTGCACTTTTTTTTAAAACCAATTTTACTAGTCGATCGGTTGAGAAACACTGGTTCATAATTGAAAGCAAAGAATATTTTAGTTTCAAACAGTAACTGACTTTATGATGGACATTTTAGGGATCTTTTTTGCTCACAGGAAATATTGTATTTTTATGGGATTACATATACACATCTACTTTCTTAAGAATGGTCATATCTCAATTTTCATGACTTTACAAGAAGTTCTGTCCAGAACTAAACAAGCCTACAAAATTTCTAGAAAAACTATTAAATATATTGGCAGACAACTTAAATTTTTAAAATTACTTAAAATGATATAATTAAATAAAGCTTTAAATTTAAAATTATTTACCATAATAAATAATGGGAAATTCGCATACATAAAAAATATTAAGCAAAAATTCTTTAAAGCTCAGTACATAATCTTTTACAGCTACCAATCTACAGCCAAACAGCTGTTAACCAATAATGTGACTATGCATGTTACTAACAGTTGAAAGCATCTACAATGTAGAGCATGAACAGCATTTCATGCGCATCACATTTACCAATACTTAAACTTAAATCTTTATGATTTCAAACCAAATTCTCAAGCTCTGAGAAATAAATAAAAGTATGCTAAAATACAACATTATATTTATAATATCTTTTGATTTCTAAAAACCTTAGGTAGAACTAAAATAAATTTCATTTATTTATATCAAACATTTCATAGTCATTCTAGGACACACAAAGTCCAGACATACTCAAATACTAGAGGTCTCTGCAATGTAGTAGGTGCTGGCATTTGAGATGAAGAGGTAGGGGATGAAGAACCATTTAAGTCTGTTTCGAGACCAGAACTGTCAACATGACTAAGGGGTTTCTCGGACCTGAAAAATATTTAGGATTATAGATTAGAGAAAAGTAAAAATAAAAGATTTAAAAAAAAAACATAAATACTTAGAATTAGAAGTAAAGAAAACATTATGTTTATACATCAAAATTAAAAAATGTGAATTTTAGAGAATGACATATTTTTACACACATTGATGTGAAGAGCAAAATCTAAGGGGCTATCACGTTTTGAGATAGTTAATACTTTATTTATAGGCAGCGAAAATAAACTGCACAATAACAAATAAACTAAGTTGGCATTTGCTAAACTAGTGCAAAGGTTCAGACAAAGATGAAAACATGACTGATCATTCCTGCAATACAAGTAAAGATACCACCATTGTTATCCAGTATTTAGAAGCCACGTGGTTCAGTGGTAGAGCTTAGCGCTTCCACGCCACAGTTGCAGGTTCTATCCCCGG
Source organism: Uloborus diversus (assembly GCF_026930045.1). Classification (NCBI taxonomy): domain Eukaryota; kingdom Metazoa; phylum Arthropoda; class Arachnida; order Araneae; family Uloboridae; genus Uloborus; species Uloborus diversus. Next base: position 224,023,021 of record NC_072731.1, read on the forward strand.
GTTGGGCATGGTCGACTCGGTCGTTCATCCCTTCAGTGGGTTGATAAAATGGGTACCAATCGTGATGGGAACTAAACCCTCGAGGTTTCGCATTAGGCTGACCTCTTAACTGGAACATCTGCCTAGCACACCAGAGTCCTTGGTCAGGAAAACTGAGATGGGCACAGTAGGCCTTGGCCCCTATAGGCTGCCGTGCCACTGGGTTTGGGGTTATCCAGTATTCAAGTAATTTAAATCATGTAATTTAAGTAATTTTCATCAACCATTTAAGAGGCTGTAAGATTTAGAGAGCAGTTCTGATGAAGTACTATTCATATGAAAGACTAAATTGGGAAATGAGAATGGTTTAGAAATTTTCTCAATCTTAAATAAAAAATCTACATACAAAGTACTGTTTTCTTTATGGTGTCTACAAAGCCAATCAACAGTCTCAAAGATCATAAGATACTTTTTACTTCCACACCTTAACAACGTAAATGAAGCCTTTTATTACCTTGTAGTGTGTAGGCATAGACATAAAACGAGCAAAAAGAAGGATTCAAAAACTGAAAACTACAAAGCTAAAACTGCACAGCAAATTACGTAAGGGTCTCTTATTTAAGCATGGGCAAAAAATCTAATTTTTAAGTGGAGACTTCCAAGTTTTATGTGCGCTATGTTTTTGGAGAGAGAGAAAAAGAAATATTATATTATCACTTTTACTAGCAACATTATTTTAATTCTTTTTGGTATTCTCACAATGACAAATTTTGGGCTTAAAACCCTGGGTTAATTCTCTTCAACTTATTCAAGTTCTCAAGAATTGCAATGCAATGTTGCCCCTGCATAGAAATGAGAAACTAATGTGATAAATTAGGCTATAATGTTATAAGGATTAATGAAAAGGCACTTAAAAGAGATGGAACTTCTTTTATCGTCCTAATTTGATGATCTATTACAGAGGTGGGGACACTTTTTGCCACTGGAAGCCATTTTGATTAGGCAATGGTAAAGGAGGCTGCATATGTTGATAAACCTATAAATGTAACATGAATGTAACTATTATAGTCTCTGTACAGTTTTATCACCTCATTGCACTGCATAGAAATAGCAATAGAGGGAAAAAACATTAAGTCCTTTATTTGTTCTTTAACATGGGAAGTTGCAGGAAAAATGTTTTTTGTACTTACACAAGGATGCTTGCAAATTTTCTGCATTTCAAAAATGAAATTAAAAGAAAAAAACTATGTAGTTTTATACTACTTCAAACAGAAATAATGAAGAGTTAGCTTTCATAAAGGCTACACAAGAAACTCATGGCCACACATTCCCCACCTCTGCTCTATTACAGCAAAAATTCTACCTGCACAAGAGAAAACTAAAATAATTCAAATTTAGCTTGTTAAAATTTAGTTCAACTTCAAGCCATGCCCAATCAAAAGCAATGTGCAGCGCAGTTATGTAATAATAATGTAGTAAATGTATTCCACTATTCAGAGATGACCTAACTCAATTATAAAGAAAAAAATACCAAACAAATCTTAATTACAAAATGCATAAAATTAATATATTTTGCTTCACACAAATGTCTCAGGCATTTTTTTCAACTCACAATATAAACAGGTGATCTTAAGAGCAGCACTTTTACAGTGAAGCACCGTTTATAAGTTTCTCTTTTATATGTTTTTAAAATGGGCCCCTGCAGAGTCTAATACACATTAACCTAAACCTATTATACGTTTTTCCATTTTTACGCTTTTTTCATACAGTCAGGGCCGGATTTGGAAGTGTGGAGGCTCTGGGGCAATAAAGGAGTGGAGGCCCCTAATCAGGGTTTGAAAAGATCATCATATTTTTGAATATATCTGATACTTTGATATATATATCCAAATATTTTGATATATATGTATATATATACGATATTTTCGATCAGCACTTTAATAGTAAATACATCCTGAAGTTACTGCTATTTATTTTTTAATATTATTATTATTATTTATAGACTTAAAATTACTGTTTCTTATTTATATCTAAACATACATTTCATTTTAAAAGTTATGTACTTTTAAGATTATTTTCATATGATATTTAGAAATACATTCTTTGTATAAATGCAAAAAAAAAAAAAAAAAAAATGTCTAGGAGAAAACACGTAAAATTTGCTGACCCGTGAAAGTTAGGATATTTTGTAAAAATTTTAATTTGGGGGCCCTTTTGTTGTGGAAGCCCAGGGGCAGCAGCCTGCATGCCCTCCCCTAAATCCGACCCTGCATACAGTCCTTTCAAAAACATATAAACAGTGCTTCACTGTATTTAAAATACATTCGCAATGTTTAAAAATTGGATTTTCAAAATATTTCATTCTTGCACATGGAATAAAATGAAATTAATATTTCATCTATTTTGACTGAAGATATAAATGTGAATATTATAATTTTCAAACTATACACAATATTATAAAGAACTTACTCGAACATTAAAGGTCTTTGAGCTGTTGAATGAATTAGGCCATCTGAAGATTTAGCTTCAGGTGTATTTGGTATTGAATCAACTGGCGCATCTTCACATGCACTAAAACAGAAAATATTTAAAATTTAGTTTTCTCTAAACATTTCTGAAAAGCCATAGAATTAGCATGATTAATCATGGATTGTAATGTATATGTCAGAAGTTGTGTTATCAAGAGTCGACTGTATATCTAATTATATAAAGGTGACGGTGTTTCTTTGTTTGTACTCGATGGCCAGAAGACCCCATAGCACCTACAGCCCTGAAACTTGGCTCAAAATTCGAAGGCACCGCGGGGGACTGAACCTCAAAGCCTGAATTCTAAAAATCTAATTAGTTTTTCATAATTAACGAATTAAGCAGAAATTTCAGGTTTTTTGCCTAATTAGGCGGTAAAAAATCCTCCCACCCCCTAACATCATATGTCGTTGGAAAGAGCTTTCCTTTCCAAACAAGATGATGCTTGCCTCATTTCTCTCACTTAGTTATAACAGGAGATATAAGCGATTCTAATTGTGATCCTAATTAAGCCAATTTTCAAGGCTAAACTTGATTTTTGTTCCTGCAGAGACGTCATCTTCGGTATACGGTTGCGTTCGAATAGTAGAACCGGTAAATTCTTGATTTCTTATTGCGCTGTTGTCATTTTTGTTAAATTCATTGTGTGAATGTTAATTGATTTTCTTTTTAATTTGAAAGTCACTTGGCGAATTTGGCGATAAACAATGCAGTTGAGGATTATTTGCTTATTTCGCAAAATATTTTTTTTTTAAATTCGAGAGTTTTTTTTTTTTCTTTTTCTCAGACGATAGCTTTTCTATAGTTAAATTTTTCAAATGGGGTGCGGGATTTCCCTTTTGTCCTAGATATACCGTGATTTCTGGAAATAGTTATAGAAAATATGAAAAAGAAAGATATTGATTAATTAATACCGCTGCCAAATTTATTTAAACAACTGTCGTAGGCGTCAAACTTGGCGTAAAAATAGGGTGGAGGGGAGTGGATTTTTTTATTCAACGGACTTTCTAAATTCTTAGCACGGGCATCGCCGTGCGGGTACAGCTAGTTATTTATAAAGTACGACATCATAACACAGTAGCTGATGTATGAGTTCTAATGAGAAAATAGATGACCTATAATACCTTTATTTATTCATTTATTTAAAAAAAATTCTTTAATTTACATGTCCATAGAAATTTAAATAGGAAACTCGACAAAATAAAATGTAATAAATTAAAATATGCCACAACTAATACAAGCTTTGACCCCAGAAGACACATGTATGGGTTAGCATGCAAACCATTTTCCATTGTTGATATTTACTACAATTCATATTATAAAGAAGATGTTTATTACTGCATTAAAATTTCTCAAAAAAAAAAAAAACAGGAATCCAGGATATATAATGGAGGGAGCATGGACTGGAAAGTAGTTATATTATTGATGATGACCATGAAAGTAGCTTTTTAAATGCAGAAATATTTTTGTGTTACTTCGAAACTCATAAATTTAAGACTTGAACCGCAGATTGAGAAAATTAAACATTAAACTGACTTTAAAAAAAAATCATCAATTAACTTCTCAACATACGATGATGTTTCATGAAACTCAAAGAGTTCGTAATGGCACATAAAATGAGTCTTCAAGACATCGAAGTAAGACTGCAATGGTACATTTAATTAATGATGTTTTCAAGGGGTTGAAGCTACTTAAAGTTAATTAATATGTTGAGGGGAAAATAAAAGCATTTTAAAAATAATACCCAATAGTTAAGGGTCTTTGGTGCACAGCTTCAGTTGATTCGTTTTTCGCTTCTTCCTCAACATTAGCAGCAGCGCTTGCTGCTTCAATAGAGGTGGGAATAGGTACTGTGGTGGCTTCACTACCATTCTGCAGCTCTTCGGGTACATCATCAGCAGATGTAATAACCATTTGTGGGATAACATGTTCTCCAGAGCCAGCAGGAGAACTTATACATGGCTTGGGAAGAAGAGGTGGTTTTGATTTACCTGCAGAAAAATGAGACTCAGAAATACTCATAAATAAGCTTTTGTATAAATTCCTAAAATTATCAGTCATTAAACATAGTTATACCTGGAAAATATATAACGAAAAATTGAAAATTGGAGAAGTTTTTACTGTTTTTTATTATTTCTGAACTGTTGTAAATAATGTTTTTAAATATTTTTTTTTTCAAAATGTTTCACACAGGAGGTTTTAATGTTATTTGAAATTTTACACTGTTGTTTTTACAGAGTTATTTCACATTTTTCAAGTCCAGAGAATTATAAAATATTACTACAAAAACCTTCAATGTTATAAAGCAAGGAATATATTGACTAGTTTTCGAAAATTAAATTTAATTAATAAAAAAGTTACAAAGTAATAAATACTTTTAAAACTACAAAACATCACAGAAATCATTAATCTCAATTTCCTGTGCACGAGCGCAGGTACAAGGGCGCAAGAGGGGTATTTTCATATCCCTTGGTTTTAAAAAATAAATTAAAATTAATTAAATAAAGCCAAACTACAAAATACACCACATAAAATATTAATCCCACATTTATAGCCATGAGTACAGAAAAGCAGGCAGCCACAAGGGGGTACACTTCAGTAATTTACAAATAATTTTTCATATTACAAGTAAAATATCTCTAATTCAATATTTTCTCTTTTGTGCCATTTTACGATTTACATTTATTTTTTATTACGGGCTATTTAAAATTTCCAATTGAAAAAAAAATCTTTTCAAATTTTAATAATAAATAAGAACACAAGAAGCAAACCATAAAGTTTGTTCGTGATCAAGAAATGATTTTAATCTGCATAGACAAAAAACAGTTTTGGATGATTATCATTTTATTGGGTAAATAAAAGTTGCATTTAACAATATTTACCTAAGATATTTATAGCTGTAATACTTTACTATCAAACTGTTAATAGTCAGGGGCCAATCCAGGATTTTTTTTCTCGCTACCTATTTTTGTGAAAGTTTTTTTTTTTTTTTATCAGCATTGTTTGTGAAATTTTAGAGACATCCTAATTTTTATAAAAGTAGAACAAGTGAAATTTTAGTTTGAAAAGTGTAAATGTCATCTAGTACTATTTTTAACAGATTTCGTTTCTTAAGAGGGGGGGGGGGAGCTAAAAACCTAAGAAGTATGAAAAATACCATCGTAATTTCAGCTTAATAGGCTATGTACTGTGTACAATATAGGAAAATATGAGAAAAACGGTTTCTCAAAACATGTTAAAGATTGCGAAAATATTGCATAAATACACTTAGGCGAGAAACAGCTAAAAATTAGTTAAAACACTACAAAAAGGTTTCTATTTAAGCAATTGTTCATATAAACCTGCTCAGATTTTATTTTATGAGTAAATTTTTGTTTAAACAGAGAAACAAATTTTATATTTTAAAATGCTAATTTTTGTAAAATTTTCGATTTTTTTGTGAAGCTACTGATTTCATTACTTGATTTTTGTGAAAGTACCGATTTCAAAACAAGATTTTTGTGAAGGTACCGAAAAACGGTAGCAAAAACAGCCTGTATTGGGCCCTGATAGTAGTAACCATAATGTATATTCAGTAGTCAATGTATATTCAGTAAAGTGAAGTTAGTAAACTAAATTAAAGCTTTGGCACTTAAAAAATGGCATGCTGAAAAAATTCTATCCAAACATCGAAAAAATTATTTTCAAAACTATATTTTTTGAACTATAACTATTATTTAACATTATTATTAACTTGCTTTTTAAAATATCTTCCAGTTATTTTCCTTTAGTTTATGACAGAGTTAGATTATCATTAGCACTCTATGTAAATCTTAACTTTAATATATTGTAATCTTTATTTGCATTCAGAAAATAGTTTAGATACTTTTGGCATACAATTATTTTTTTATTCAAATATAAAAATGACAGATTTGACTTGTCACAATAAAAGCAAAGCAGCAAACATTCAAATTGCTCACTGCTTAGGGAAAGATTAAAATAGACTCCAACCAACTATTTATGAGGAGAGAGTTTGACTGGCAAAGTGCCAGACTAGAATTGTGTACTATGCTCCATTTGTGAGGAAGACAGCACATTTTCAGCCACATGTCACTAACAACAAGCATCCTTTCCTTGCTCTACTTTTCTAATTAATTTGTCACACTGAAACAACATTTGGCTACATGGATTATAACTAAATGAAAGGCTTCAGAAAATGTAAATACTGATTCAAATCATATTTATGCAAAAGCAGCTGAGATGAAACTATTCGGTATGTCTTTATACAGAGAGGCAGCTGCCCCTATACAAGGGAGAGCAGCTGTGCTCCCCCCCCCCCTCCAAAATAAAAATTATTTAAAATGAAACCAATAATGATAATAATAATGTGCTACCAATTAATTACATTGAAATGACAAGTTAACCATGACTTTAGATAACAAATAGTGTGTAAATGTCTATATTGACTTCCAAAAAGATTTTAATAAAGTATCAAATGTTGCACTTTTCAACAAACTGACAGATATTTGAACAGAAGGGAAAACTTTAATTTTGGTTAAAAATTGACCCACTAGAAGGTAACCAGGGGTGATAGTTGACTCACGTAAAATTTTCTGAAGACTGAAATTTTTTAAATGGCAATATGAATGAAGCATTTTCTATTTCTTTTCTTGTTATCATTTGTTTGCAACCTTCCAAAAAGAACAAAAAAGGAATTTAACACTGCTAAGTAGTGCTTATTTATGTGAAGGCTCAAATTTAGTACTAAAATGTCATTATCCTTGACTGTCGCTAGTCTAAATTTCTGTCTTTAATAGTTTGCCAAAATAGCAAAAAAAAAAAAAAAAACTAAAATCTGTGTTTAATAAAATAATAGTTAAAAACTAAATAAACATGCTATTGTAGCAAAATGAAAGAAAAAGTTAAAAATAATATTTAATGTAAAATATGTTTATCAGTAAGACAATGTCACACAACTAAGTAAGTTATGTTTAAAAATTAGCTTGAAACAATAGGAACAAAATACTTGACCAAACAACTTTAATGTAAAAAAAAAGCAAGGGGTGCTCTCTCCATTTACATTTATGCAAGGATTATGAATCATATCCCCCCCCCCCCGATATTTTTTACATTAAAATTAATTGTTTGGTCAATTATTTTATTCCTATTATTTCAAGCTACTTTTAAAAAAATAAATCATACACAGCTGTGTGACATCGTCTTACTGATAAACATATTTTTACATTCAAAGATTATTTTTCACTTTTTGGTTCATTTTGCTACAATAGCGTGTTTATTAATTTTTTCAAACTATTATTTCATTTCTCTCTTTTTTAGTATTACTAGTTTTATGAAAGTATATTTATTTCAATTATAATTAGCTCTAAAAAACCCGAACTCATCACATCAAGTCGCACTCAAAAACATTAAACTTCATAGATCAACTACCTGTCAAGTGAATGCCTAATCCAGTTATTCAGCTCTAGTTCTCATTGAGGCTCACTTGTATACCAATCAAGTTATAATAAGTAGCAAATGATAAAAGCATTTGATTGTGTCACCCCCAAAAATCATCAAAATGTGGTTGGAATGATGGACTGAAAACAAAATGATTCTAAATGCATTTTTTCTAATATTTTAGATGCTTGTTTTTCTAAGGTTAATTTTAAAATCATGGATGTTTTAGAGAAAGTTAAACTGAAACTCATTAGAAAAATAAATTGATGATTATTTTTAAAAATTTTCAATACTTAAGCAGTTTTAGCATAAATTTTTGATTTTTGATGATAAATTTAATGAAGTCAATTAATGAATTGATTCATGAATAGAAGTAAAAGAAAACTACGGGAAAAAATGCATATAATGACTATTTTTATCAATTTTACAAATTTAACCCACAGTATCTTTAAATTATATGAAGATGTTTTGTGAACATTTGCCAATTTAACCAAAATACATATCTTGTCTTTCTAAAAAATGCACCCCTAGGGAAAATTAGTTAGGATGTAAAAGAACACTTTTCTAGAGAATTGGCCACATACAATGTACTGAATTTCAGAATTACAACTATTAGGGGTTTTTCCCCCTTTTTTTATACCATTTTGCTCACTGGCAGTGTGCAGTCAAATCCGGACCAGTAACATGTACCATTAAATTGAGGAAATCTTTAAATCAAAGTTATACTATATGCCCAAAAGTTGATGTATTATTTAATACTTATGCTTAGTACACTTCTGCTCAGAAAAGAACCACATTAAGATAAAAATCATTAAAAACATTCAAGTAATTTTACATGAAGCAAGAAATCATAATAATAAAAAAATTTGGACGCAAAATTAAGTTTTTTCAACTATTTTTAAATGTTGTTTGAACTTATTTAATTTTCTGCAAAACTTTTATGCTTCATCAGTTTTCATGCAATAGATAATCCAAATTTGATGCTCTTGTGACTTTGTCCACAAAAGTAAGTGTCTTCCAAAAATTAAAGAAATTAGTACAGGGCATTTCTTTTATTACATCAAAACAATCAGTCATTCCAAAGCAGAATACTTCATGAAGTTTAGCTACATAAAATCATTTGACCACAATTGTTCGGCAAGATAAATTCATAAATTATAAATTTACCTTCAGAATATTTTCAAATCCAACAATTAACTAAAGACGTAACTGAATATGGAGAAACGTGACCTTTTTCAAAAACCATGATCCCAAAATAAAAAATCCCTTCATACTGGAGTCAGGAGTATGAAAGGAACATTTCATTTATGTGTTCAGTACTCAGTCTTACTGCAGAAAAAAAAGCATGAAATTAAAATTTCAGGCACACATTCTTGATAGAAAATGCAAAACCCTGAATAGTACTATGTCTCCATTCTCAGCACTTCCAAATAGGGTCTCAGTTCCTCCAAACATCGAAGAGTTTGAGCCCTTTGACACTGTTCTAAGTGTCTCATTGCATTAGAAGCTAGAAGCAGTAACAGTCCTCTAAGAGATGGCTACACAAAGATATTGAACAAAAATTTTTTGCTTTATATAGCCAATCATTTATTACTAAATCGGTCTTCCAGGGAGCTTAAAGGGCATAAAGCATGTGCATGTAGTCAAATATGATTGCTGCAGAAACTAAGAGAGTTTTTTGACTAGAGATAATTTTGCAAGAATTCTGCAGATTTCTTCAAATTAGACGTAAATTTAAATTTTTTGCCAAATGATGCATAATACTCGACGTTTTGGGGAGAATTTTCAGCTGAACAAGCGTAATTTGCAGGAATTTCATTTACTTCTAGATTGAAGAAAAAAATAGAAATTGCAGAATTTTTGTAAAATTACACCTTTAGTTAGAAGATATTTGTGGAAAATTTGAAGAGTTTCTGCAGAAATCTAGAATTTCAGCAAAATATTTGCCTAGGTTCCCCTTTACTTGAACAGAATTGTTCTGCAGTTCTGGCATTTCTGTTCTGCAACGTACGTCTCAAATTTAATAGTATTTTGCTTTGGGGTCAGTCATGTTTTGAATAAATGTCATTGAGAATTTAGATCAATATCTTCTTGTCAACAAGTAAGCAAAGCTTAAAGTCTGGCTAGAATGGCAATTATCAAGCTTAGGTGCAATATAAAACTGTCTGTAAAATTAGAATTCTTTTAAAATTTGCAGTAAAAAAAAAAAATAATGTGCCTCCTGTTCTATATCGCCATTAACAGTAAAAATATAAAGTAATATGCAAGTGGAGTGCCACTATGAAACTAGCATTGTGGTTCATACATCATTATTTGTAATAAATAAGTCGCTTCCAAATGTAATTGAAGTTATTGCCATACAATCAATAAATGAAAAGACATGCTACAGAAATAAAACTACGGTAAACAAGGAACTTTGTACAAAAAATATCAAAACTGCCTGCTATTTTGGAAAATTTTCTGCAAATAGCGTCTTTGTGTTCGTCAATATTATCTGGGTCAGGCCATTATACTTAAATAATTTTTTTCTGACAACAATAATTTTTAAGAAAGTCTCCTACAACTGCCCAAAAATCATTTCTAAATCTTCTACTAAATTTAAAACTTTTAAAATAATTTTGAAACCAAAAAAGTACAATGCGATGCTAGATCTAGGTGAAAACACTAAGCGAGGGCAAGGCGGCAATCTCAGGAGCCTCAACCCCCCCCCCTACTTTTGTGGGGTTCTCTTTTTGTTTAAACTCAATAAAAATATGAAAAAAGATGGGTAACAGCGCCAGTTTCAGTATTTGCCCCCGTTCGGAAAAAAATAGATCTAGCACTGACAATGCTTAAAGTAAAGATCGTAAATGAGAGCAATTGGCTGCTTTTGAGTTGTGAAGGCTGCAACCAAGCAACAGTTTGAAATTCCCACTCTTATTAGTCTCATATGAGGCAGTGAGAAGCAAAGGGATGTAAGTGACAAAATCAAAAATTTCGAGAGAGCCTATACAAATGGTGGGAGTTCATAAATATAAGTTCATGTATGTTTTATAATTAAAAAAACCTCATGTTTATATTTGTGAAAAATTTTAAAAACTCTCAGTATTCTTTTTGACTGTGCGCTGGAAAAAAGGATTGTTAGCTTTTCTGCAAGATAAGTATATTTCTATAGACAACTAGCAATAGAATTTTCTTGCTGATATGATAGGTGTCCCAATAAATAGTTAATAATAAAGCTTTCATCATATTTGTAAACTTTTTCACACTTGTTAAGGATATTTTTGGTTCAAATATAAAACATCGACATTGAACTCAAAACATTGATATTAGAAAAAACATCGACCCTGAAACATTGATGATAAAAACATAGATCTTTAACAAAAACATAGACTTTGATGTGGCACAAATACTAGCAGGCTAATAAGAAGATTTTCAGGCCTAGATTAAGATATCAAACTTAAAAGAGAATGAGACGGAACATGGTCAAGTTGATTAAATTTGACGAAATGAAAAATGTTGATGGGCGAAATTTTGCATATAAGGTTGGACATTTTGCATTAAGGCCATTGTTTCAAGCTATACAAGTGTCAGACTAATCTGGAAATGAAGAAAAATTACTGCTACAGTAGGGTTGGAGAAAGTTCAAACAAGCAAGCGTTAAAGGGGCTATTGATCTTCACTGAGGGCTGATAAATTGACTAGAAACCGCCAGCGCCAGTTGCTGGTCATCACTTTTGTATTTGTATTCCACTAGAAAAAAGGAACGAATTGAAATTTCAATGATCAAACATGGGCGCCCATATGCAAAATTTTAAAGGGGGGGGGGGGCTCAGATATTTCAACCATGGTTTAGTAGGATATTTTGCCCATGAAAAACCAATTTCAATAGAGATTAGAGTTATTAAAATTTAACATATTCAATAACTTATTCATTAATGGCTAGAAAAGAAATATTTTTAAATTTTTGCAAAGAAATAAGTACTAAAAGCAAGAAAGTTCTAATTTCTAAGGGGGGGGGTGCTTGAGCCCTCACTTGCCTCCCTATATGGGCGCCCGTGAGATCAAATTTCATACCTAGATTTTGAAATTTAGGCATTAAAATAAAATATCTGGTAGAAGAATATATACATGACTGCTTATTTCTAACACTAATCAAAATTCCATAACATTAAATTTTCAGATTGCATGATCAATTAGAAATTAAAAATAAACAACCATTAAATATAATACTGAAAAATGTATAAAAAGTGCTATTAAACCTGATTTATCCTTTTGTTCATCTGTAATACCCATTTAAAAGACTTTGCTCTGTTGTAAAAAAATATATACAGCACCTAGAAAAATGATGCATAAATCAATATGAATATAGTTACCAAAATAAACTTTTATCTGCACGTAATCAACAGAAACAAATTCAATCATAAAGAAACAAAAATATCCTTTTATCCTCTCTGTGTGTGTGTGGGGGGGGGGGGGGATGCTTAAAATTACTCAAGCCAAATTCATATACAGCAGAATTATGCTAGAGAATATATCAGACTAAACACTTTGAAATTCATACAGGTTTTGTCAGCAGTCAAGTCATTCCAAACCCACTGACACATATTGAAAAAAAAATTATTAAATAAAAACAAAAACCCCGACTGCGTAAAAACCAAAATAACTAAAAATGAAAATGTATAAGCTCAGTAGTTTAGAATGTATTAAGTACTACTGAATAACTACACTGTTGAAATAGTTTTATAACCGTACACAGATAAGACAATTCATAAATTCCAAAGCAGAATAGAAGGATCAACAGTCGGGGCACATTCCTTTCTGATTTGAGGATCCCCGTAAAATTTGAATGGACCCCGACTATTGATCCTTCTATTCTGCTTTTGAATTTATGAATTGTCTTATCTGAGTACGGTTATAAAACTATTTCAACGGTGTAGTTATTCAGTAGTACTTAATACATTCTAAACTACTGGGCTTATACATTTTCCTTTTTGGTTATTTTCAGGGTTGGGTTTTTTGCCGGCAAAAAGGTATTTTTGCCGGACAGTGGAAAAAACCATGACAAAAATGGAAAAACCGGCAAAAACCTAATTGCAAATACAGTAGCATTATAGTGTTAATCAAGAAATAGTGACAATATAATATAAATAATGCACTTCAATATTTTAGTTATGTCTCTCCATGTTACTCCTAATTTATAAGGAGAAAAATAAATAAAAAACAAATGTTGGGATTGCAAAACTTAAGATTTTAAATGTTTGCTATAACAATTTTTTCCGAATGAGCCAATTCCTTCAATGCTAAAACAAAGAATGTTTACGTAAGCTTAGTAAATAAATAAAAAGATTGAATTCTAATTACATATATATATATACATATATTTAATTAATCACTTTTTTTTATCCCACTAAGATTTTTAAGCTATTTAATTAATAACAGAATATTTACTTGAATATAGAAAAACTTTTCCTCACTAAAGAAATAATGCATTTTTTCTCACTTACTGGGAAAATGGATAGCCAAGAGAAGAATTTAAAAAGAAGAAAAAAAAAAGCTGATCAATTCTATATTCACTCTACTTTTTAGCAATACTAGCTCACTCTACAGAAAATGGCAAAACCTTTTACCAAAATCTTTTCATGCTTTTACTTTTATATAAAAGGAAAAAAAAACTGTCCGCAAGTTGTTAACACAAAATCTATTTTTGCCACTTTGGCAAAAACTGGCAAAAACCTATTTTTGCCGGGCGGTAAAAACCGTGGTTTTTTCCATGGTTTTTTCCGTCCCCGGCAAAAACTTGCCAACCCTGGTTATTTTGGTTTTTACGCAGTCTGGTTTTTTGTTTTTATTTAATAATTTTTTATTTTACACTTTTTAGTTAACTTTCATTGACTTAGTTATTATGATCATAAGACGGTACATTTTGCAACCTTGTCATTTCATTGAGAGAGTTTGTTTGTATCGTGAGGTTTATTAAATAACTTGCGTTGGTCTAAACTAATGATAATTAGTCCTTCTAGGGACCAAACTCAGCTTAAAGCTACATGTGCTTGACCTTCGGCAAAAATGCGCGAACTTAAATCAACAACAGCACAGCTATAAACAGCCTGTATAACTCATGATGACGCGAAATCGGAAACGTCCCCTCCCCCCCTGTCAGTCAAATCTTTCTCCCAAAACCTAAAAAGCCTCTCAAGAAAGTACACGTCGCGAAACTCAGTCCCTTGAATCAAAGTAAAAACAATTGCAACATGTTAGAGATGAAAATTGAATTAGTAGACTTTCTTTCTTTTGGTGCTTATTGCACGGGTTTATTTTGATGAGGACTACAATCTGAGTGACTTGCCTTCATTACGCATGATACATTTTTTATTACAGTACAGAATACATATAAAGAACAAATGAAAGAATTTACATCAGAAAGAGGGGAAAGTACATCCAGAGCGAGGGTGTCTTGACCCACTGCCTCAAGTGGGAGAAGCAATCGCTTAGACCACTCGATCATTGAGGTCGAAAACGAAACAAAAAAATTCAGGCAGCGAAAACTACCTGCATTTGTCACACGCAGGCAGCGTGCGACACAGTGTGCAACACCCAACGTGCGCCAATCTCGAACTGACAAAATGGCAACCGGTTTTTGAAATGGTACTTTTGATTACTGTCATGTGTTTAGTGACAATCCCAAGGTTAAGACAAATTGATTGACGTAAGAATTACTAAAATTGGCCAAGGCGTTTAGACTGTAGAACGCCACATAGAAACGGACATACATACATACATAGACTGATAAACACATTACCCTCCTTTGGGTAGCGCACACGCAGTCGGGTAAAAAATACTAGCCAGGTATAGTCAACCATGCATCTCCAACATGCACAAGTAATAAATATTTTTTCGAAATTGTATTTCAAAAGTCATTATGAAAGAAAAGTGTAAAGTAAGCCAGGGGTGATAGTGGACTCAAGTAAAATTTTCTGAAAACAGTGCTAAATTCTCAGAAACTATGAGGAAGCTCGACCCTCAACCTCCCCCCCCCCTCTTTTCTCATCCCCTTTCAAAAACTCCAAATATTCATACAAAAATCAATTTTAAAAAAAAACGTTTTAAAAGTTTTTTTTTTTTTATAATTTTAGTTTTGGAATGTGTTGTCAGCCCAAAATTTTCGGATCACAAACACCCAAAGCAAAAAATATCTTTTATGTAAATTTCATGCGTATGTATGTGCATCAAACCACTTACAGTCAGAATGTTCTCTTGCGGATGTTGGTCAAAGGTATAAGAACAGGGGGAGCTAGAAAAGATTTCGTTCCTCATTTTAGACCAGCTCAGCTCGCCCCCCGAAAAATTCTTGCTTGATCATCTATTTACGCTACATTGTTTATCTCAAATGTGATTTCAAAAATGTAGTAAGGGGAAGTGGGGCACGTTGGTCCCCTTTTTTACTTATCATTTTTATATCATCAAAAAACTTAATGAGCAGTTTGATTTTCTACAGTAAATTTCACGAAACACTTCTCAACATTACAGATATTTTTGGAAGTGTAGAATTGATAAACTTTATTCAAATTAATTTTTGAACGGAACCTCGTAAAGTGGACCAACGTGCCCTGCGGATGGGGTATGTTGGTCTGAATAACTCAAACATCATTTCTTATCATTTTTAGTGACGAATACTATTAAACTTTGCAACTACCTTATTCTCTTTTGTGTGCAGAGTGAAAAATATGAAGTTTAAAGATCAATATAACATATTAATTTGATAAATCATCTTTATTTCAAATTAGCATTCAACATTAGTACACAATTATTTTTTTTAAATTAAAAGAAAAATCGATTATTGAATATTAATGAGACAATTAATGCAGTTTAAAGTTAACTAGAGATGCATTAAATGATGTCTGGGAATATAAAAGTGCTACTTCTTGAGCTTTGGAAGTAGCCCTCTTATTGGACTGGGGTTTGGAAGAATAAGTCATATGTTACTTTTATGTAAAGTTACATAAATATTTACTAGGAGGAAAACCTCTTTTTTTCTTCATTACATTGCATGAAACAGCTCCAAAAAGAAAAGAATCCTGTTACATTAAAACCATACATTTAAAGAAAAAGTACAATAAAAATTTAGAAGCATATTTGAAAATATAAATAGTAAAAAAGTGCAGATATGAAATAAAAATAAATCTTTTGGTGAAATTAATTTAGCATAATTTTTGTTGGATAATTATAAAATATATCTTGTTTTTTGCCCAAGTTTTTATTATTATTATTATTTCAAAACATGTGTAACATGAAATGAAATGAATGCATAATATACAAACACTTAGAATATTGTTATAATTATTGAGATTCAAGAGAAAAAAATAAGTTTTAAAATTATGTGGGGTAAGTTGATCTGCAGTGTAGCATCGTTTATACGTTTTTGAAGGGACTGTATGAAAAAAGCGTATAAATGAAAAAACGTATAATAGGTAAACGTTAATCTGTATATTATACTCTGCAGGGACCAATTTGAAAAACGTGTAATTGATAAAAATGTATAAAAGAGAAACATATAAAAGGTGCTCCACTGTATTTCCAATTTTCCTTCATGGTGTTGCAGCTTTCAAAATATCTTATACAATTAAAAACTTAGTGTATGTATCTATGTGTGTAGCTATGTAGTCATCTATATCCGAGTTTCTTCTCCCGAACGACAATGAACTGATCATCGAACCAAGTATCGATGGATTTGTAACCCTTCTGTCTTGATGTTTTATCTCAGGGCTGTCCAACTGCAAAGAGCCCATGGGCCAGAATTCCGGTCACTGATCACCTGGCGTCTCGCAGTTTGAAAAAGTTGAACAATAACCTCTTATACAATAAAAATTAATAGTTGAATTATTAAATATTAGACAATGAAACAGAAGGATTATAAAATGATTTGCTTTCATTAATGGGAAAACTGAGGCCGATCTGCTTTCTTTACAAGGGCAGGAATGTCAATATCGATGTTTGTCTTTGCCAGCCGAAGAAGGTCTAACAATGAACTGTCGTAGAGAGAGCTCCTGTGACGATTCTTGATAAAGTTCATCGCAGATAAAGTACTTTCGCATAAATATGATGAGAGCAAGCTCTCAATTTCTTTTTTGAAATCATAAGGCCATAGAGTCAGTGAGGGGGACTTTATTTTAAAATAATTGCAGGCAGGTTTTGCTTATCTGAAATGTTTCTCTCTTGCCTCCCTGTCTCCCCCTCCCCCCAACGCAAGACAATACTATTTCTAGGACTTCCCCACACGCCAGCGTGCAGGGTAGGACTGCTTGATCTTGACTTGTAGATGTCCTGTACCTTTTTCTCCCAATACAATTAAAGGAGTAAAAGAGCGATCAAGAGGAAATTTCGAGATCCCAGCTTGACCAAGAATGTAGTCTCGGAAGCTTCTTGATACCATAAAATGTCGAAAAAAGAAATATGCTGAATAATAAGTAGGCGGGCTGCACAATATGTTTTGGCGGGCTGCCAGTTGGACGGCCCTGTTTTATCTATTTAACAAAATCCTCTGATAATAGTTAGCGGAGATATCAATTGAAAAAAAAAAAACATTTTAAAAGGTTTTTTTTTTTATAATTTTAGTTTTGGAATGTGTTGTCAGCCCAAAATTAATTATGACTTAGATTTCAACATAAAACCTATATTTATCCAAAGCTTTCTTCCATTCAAATTATTATTCAATGCTTCATCTCAACTTTTCGCAACAATGCTTTTACTAATATTTATAGCGTGAAGAAAATCATTGCGATGACAGATCTGTTGCCATTTTTTTTCTCGAATATGAACAAGTAAAATTCTAGCCTTTGTTTAAAAAACTTTTCCTGTAATTCGGAGATTCAAAATGTTTACTTTTTGATTATTTTTCCACAAAATTTTACTAATTTTTTTTTCTTTTTTTTCGCTCAAGACTGAACAAAAAGCTCGAACGCGTGTCACTTGACATAACTTTTATTTTTAAGGCAGAACGAGCAGAGCTGGGCGACACAGCTAGTATTGAGTATATAATTTGAATCAATCATGGTTCCTAAGCTTTTTTTGCCCGAGGACAGCATCTCATTAAAATAATTCTGGTGGACTAGAGCACATTACATTTCAAAGTATTTTTTAAAATTTCGAAATAGCATGGGAAAGCACGGAAAAGGAAAGGAAATTACAAAATAATAATTGTTGTTGTCATTACTTGATGCTTATTTTGGTTATGTGTTTCCCAGAAACCAACTATCGAACAGTTGGTCCCAAATTTGTGACAATATGACTTATCATGGTTTTCAATTTGTAAGATTAAACAAAACGGGCAACACGGGTCTGCTTCATTGGCCCACAGGCCATAGGTAGGGCACAACTGAACTAATGACGCAATCAGGCCCACATCTATAAATTTTGCCCCCCCCCCTGCAACAAAATTTGTAGGGCTTCTCCCCAGGGGCAAGAGTGAATATTTGTAACATTAATAAGTCTTACTGCTAATTTTTATTTTTTTTTTTTTCATTTTTTCTTGAGCTGTTGGGCCCTTTAAGAATGTTACACATGGAATGTTTATGTGACTCGAAAGCATGATGCATGCATACTTTTTTTAAAAATTGCAAAATCATATGGACAGTTGAAAAAAAAACAATTTATTAAAAAAGGCATTACAGTTTTGCCCAATTTATACTAACAAAGATCAGGTAATTTTTATTTACCTCTTCTTTTTCTACAGTACATAATAACGTGATTCAAGCATAATAGAAATAATTTTTTATAATAACAGCGGAAATTGTTTGAAAAGCAAATAAACCTTTATATAGACATAAGTTGCTTCACAATTAAATGAACAGATATTTTTTACCGAAAATATTCACAATTCCCACTGCTCAGAAAAGTCATACCATCTACTTTACAGATCATAAATAAGCTCGTAATCATATTGAGGGTGACTTGTTTACAAAACTACTATTTCTCACTTATCACCCTAGAGCTCAAGAGAAAGTCAAATAAGGAAAAAAAACTATATACTTTTTTCATAATATTAAGACATACTTACAAATATCGAACATCATTCTCGAAAATAATGATTTAGCATGGTTTGTTTATCTTTCGAATAATTATTTAAATGTACAAGGTAAAAATACGCACATACTTTTCTCAGTTGTTGATATCCATTTCAAGACACCTTTAAGCGGGTCATGTTACACCACACACCGAGAAACATACATTTTGTTTTGCTCAAATCTCTAGTTCACCAGCAGATGGCGCTAGCAATGTTAGGCTACACTAGAGTCCCTATATGAAAAAGGGACTCTAGGCTACACTAACGGGTGGTCCATAGCAGAATAAAACATGTGATTTTAGTGTTCTCAGAAGACATGATGAACTCACGTGCAACAAAAGCATTTATAAACGTGCTTGAGAAATCACGATTAATTATTTTTTTCATTTGACAGTTCACCGGGGCATCTGCAGCAAAACCATCCACCGGCCACTGCTCATCCACTACTGTCCCCACCAATGTACCAGCACTGTCAACACACATGCTCCTACACACAACACATCTACTATACCACATGCATACACCTTTAACCTCCCTGGCATACACACACGCGCGCACGTGTCTACATTACACACATCACACACACCCAAGAGAATTGGTCACTGGGAACATTGGGCGCCAAGCACTTTGGGCGCCGGAAACATTGGCCCAATGTGTTCGGCGCCCAAAGTTTCCGGCACTCAAAATGCTCGGCGTCCAAAGTGCTCGGCGCCCAATCTTCCTAGACCGGCCCTTGAGGAGTCCCTGGATCGAAATCGGTGCAGAGTATGTTTATAAGAGTTTTAGGGGAGGAGGGGGAGGGCAGAGGCGTGCACAGGGGGAGAAGGGACACCTGTTGGCCGGGTCCGAGCCAGAAAGGGTCCCAATATTTTTGAAACTACGGTTGAAAATTGGGGTAAACAATATGGAGGGGGGATATTGTTCTGCTTTCGGGTACAGCATGAGGACAGGAGCAAATAAGATGTCAGAAATAAAGATGTTCAAATTTCTAAAGGTCCTGATCGTCGAATCAAAGCCAATGCTTTAAAGCGAAAGGATTGAATCTTAATGAATATTATGTAGTAAACACACTTTGTGCGATGTATTTACGAGCTGGAAACACCTTAATTTCATCAGCTTTGTATTTTTACTGTAATGCGTGAAGATCTATATTGATCTATATTAAATTGATTATTAGAAAAACTCAACCTGAACAATTTTTTATTTGCTTCCTGCAAAGCTGAAAGTTTCCAGTGTTTTGACGGGTTTCAAAACAGTTTGATTTGTGTGATTAAAATAAAGAACCACTATTCATTACCTCATGAGAATAAAACTTCCCATAGCTCGAACTATCAATAACTCGAACCATTTAACCCGTCTCTTGGGACTTCGAGTTATTGACGGTACTTTAATATTATGCGCTCTAAATTGTAAATAAATTTAGATATTCGACAATCGGTAAACAAACACATTAATTAAAGTTATAGTATAGTATCATAGTACAGCTATTGGTATTACATTCAAAGCAATTTTAACGCAGGAGAAAGCACTCGGAGATTAAATTTAAATTTTATTATCTTTCAATTTTTTTATGCCTATCAATCTTGCTACAGAAGCAAGTTGATTAAACAAAAAAAAAAGTGATGAACAAATATGTAATAAAATATATTAAATATCAAACCTGAAAATTAGGTAGCAACTGTAAACCAATAAGTGTGTGTGAACTGAAAAGCTACAACAGGAGAATTGATTGAATATGACACCAAAACTCCCTGTCATAGCCATTCTGTGTGAACACAGTGCAGAAAAGCTTCCATCTTTGAAAAAATAGCTCTTCAACTTAAGAATAGGAATTACAATTCACAACATACTTGCAATCCAGTAGATTTGTGATTCTTGAAAGCAGACTTTGTATCAACTTTATTTCTGTTTTGGAGGTATTCATAAATGCTTATCATTGAAATCACGGTAATGATCGACAAACGAATAAGACTCGTTTTTTTTTTTTTTTTTTTTTTCCTTATTTCTGTATTTAAAGGTTCAGGAAAATCAGATCCGTTGATCGACAATTTTTGAGAGTAGCAAAGCCTATTATACTCATTTCAAGCATTAAAATACGCAAAAGACATGATTCTACCTAGAACTGAAAGAAAACAAAATTGCCTGAACACTGTAAACATCAATCGTTAGCAATAGATTCGCCATCCATCTACTAAAGGATCGGTAAGGTCACAGCCATTGAAAGATAATTTTTAACAATAACTAAGTTTGTCATTCTCATTTAATGCATTGAAATACGCAGAATTATTCTGCTTTTTAAAGAAGCACAACAAAATCGCTTTCGCTATGAACCCCTATCTCTAGCAATGGAGATTGGCGCTTAACCGGAAATAAGACTCGCTACTTCCGGTCTACGTCAGTGGTTTGTTTGTTTATTTAGGATATTTGGTGAATGCCTTGCAACTAATGAGAACTAGAATTGCTTTTTCTGTATTTCTTCAAATTTTCACTCGTTTAATAGTAACCCAGTAAGCAAAATATCTTGCCTCAGTATTGCATAAAGGTTGACATGCAAGAAAAATCATCTTGCATTAATACTGCCTCAATGTTGTTATGTTACTCCCTTTATGCTGTCAGCAGGCTGCCACAATATTGACTGACAAGGTGTATGCAGCATAATATCAGGAAAATATCAAGGTAGGCTGCTTTTGTAACATTGCATACGTATTGATATGACAGGATAATATCAAGATGTTGTCATGACAGCATGAAATCAAGGTCTAGGCAAGATGATCTTGCTTTTGTAATCTTGCATACGTATTGATATGACAGGATAATATCAAGATGTTGTCATGACAGCATGAAATCAAGGTCTAGGCAAGATGATCTTGCTTTTTGACATGACAGTATGAAATCAGCACGTTTGCAAGGTGTTTTATCCATTTATTTATTTGTATTATTTTCACTTCAAACTCGAGAATTAAATTTCATTCTTTAATTATTTCTGTTATTCTTCAAGATAGTTTTCTAGCCTGAGGATATTTTCTTAAAGCTGACATCTGATCGGAAATTCATATAAAGATATTAATAGTACGCGCAATTTAATTTAAAAAATGAAAGTTTCTTCGTTTTGCGTAATACTTTGACTTATTTTTTAAATTCATGCTTCTAATTGTATTATAAAGACATAAAATGCCTAGTTAGGAATAATTGCGGAAGTTTTTATAGCACATTTAAGAGTAAAGGTAGCAAAATAATAAATAAATACAATAAAGTACATTTTCAAATGGATGTCAGCATTGAAAATATCCATGGACAAAACATATGAATTTATCTTAAAGAATAACATAAATACCACTGAATAAAATTAATCTTACATGAGATTGAAGTGATAATACGAAATTCTGGGCTTCATGTCCTTTGTTTCAAAGTCTAGGGACGAAAAAAGTTATTTTCGGCCATTTCTAATACTGATCGCACATCGTCTGCGATATGACGTTTAATACTATATTAATAAACAAATGCAGTTATTAGTCATTCATAAGTTTTCCTAAAACAATACTATTCCACACTAATAACTAAGCAACCAATTTAACGAAGCCTAAAAGAATGCAACGCCACGTGCAGCACCTCTGAACTGATTGAGGTCGAAGCAGGAAGAATGTGCCAGCAATGCGAGGGACGCTGGGTAGAAAGAACTGCGCGCATGCGCAAGTATCAACGAAGGTCCACCTGTTCTATTGTGTACTAACTACCTTGACGGCGACAGCATGAAATCAATATCATCTTGACGGCGACAACATGTATGCAATGTTGTTATTGTAAGGTAATATCAATATTGATATTTTAAGATGAATGCAATGTTGCATACGTGTTGTTATTGTAATATTGCTTTTTAATCTTTATGCAAGCTTTATGCAGTATGAAACACGTCAATATTGACGCCGTCAGTATAATATCAAGATCTGTCAAGGTTGATGCAAGAAATTTTGCTAGTAGGGAAAAACTTTGTTATTTTCCTTTTCTGACATTAAAAATTTAAAAAAAAAAAAAAATCGGGTTTCGGGAGGGGGGGGGGCGGTCTCATCGAGCCTCCCCTCTGGATACCGCCCTGGTTATATTATTTCCAGAAACAGTTCCTGTCACCGAGCCTACCGTCTAGGAAGGTTGGGCACCGCAGATTTGGCGCCGTCGATTGGGCGTCGTCAATTGGGCGTAGGGAACATTGGGCACCGAGCATTTTGGGTGCCGAGAACATTTTGGGCGCCGCACACAATGGGCTTATGTTCTTGTCACCCAATATGCCCGGCGCCCAATGTTCCTAGCGCCCAAAGTGCTCGGCGCCCAATGTTTCCGGTGCTCAATTGATGGCGTCCAATCGACGGCGCCCAATCAGTGTTGCCAGATGGTCAAATCCAGATTTCCTTCCAACTTTTCCCCAAAATGCGATGTTTTCTATCAAAATTCCCCAAATTCAAAAATTATTTTTCCACTAATATTTTCATAAAATGAATCGACTTCCTCTGATATTTTTGTCCCTTGAAAAAAATTTTTTTTCCCCAAATAGCCAAATTTTCTTATAAAATTCTCCAACTTTTTTTTTCTTCCCATTTTCGCTTTTTTTTTTTTTTTTTGTCTTCTTAATCTTTATCTTTTTTTTTATCTTTACTAATAATAAAGCTGAAAGTCTCTCTGTCAGGATCTCTGTAACGCGCATAGCACCTAGACCGTTCGACCGATTTTCATAAAATTTGGCGAAGAATTAGTTTGCAGCATGGGAGGAATTTTAACTTCTTATTTCAACTGAAAGAGGGTGCTCAACTCCCTCCCCCAAACATCGTAAATATGGGGAGAGGCGTTAAAAAATACATTGAACTGAAAAAAACAATGCTACATATTATAATATACAAAAGTAATATGCATATATATTGCAAAAAAAAAAAAAAATATTTACAAAAACACAGCTGGGGAAATTAAATGTTTCCAAATTTGTGACATTTTCCATGCTAAGACTAATGTTAAATTGAGCACTCTTTTAAAATTTGAGTAAGAAACTAAAACTTTTACAGCCGCACCATCACGGTCGACCGGCTCCTCACGATGCTGTTCCTATAGCAAAAGCCGGCTCCAGGTTGCATCCATGTCCGACACACAGGCGCAGACATACACGACTACACACGCATACATACACCTACACACATACACCTATACACACGCATTCATACAGGCACCTACACACAGTGGCGGATCTAGAACTTGGACAAGGGGGGGGCTAACTTAGGTCTGTTAAAAAAAAAAAAAAAAGTCCAGTATAATATCGTTCAGCATCCTTTTCACGAGAATGTTACGACATTTGTTATTTAAAATAAGCATATGTTTATTTTTAACTTGTAAAACATGAAATACACTAAAAAATTGTCAAAAGAGTTTATTTTTTAAAATGATTATGAAACAATTTTTCAAAAACACAGTCGGCACATTAGTTGTAAGAAAATAAAATGATTTAATTTGTTACTCTAGTTTAAAACAAAAAAAAAATACTTTAAACATTATTTGACATGTTCCCAGTTTTCCAAGCACATTCTCCTCTTCTTACTTTTGCAGAAGAGTTCAATTATTTTGTCGACAGATACATCTCTATCTCTTGCCACATTTGCTAGAGCAAGTCCATTTAACCGTACTTCTCCCATTGTGCTTCTTAAATAGGTTTTTATCCTTTTTAAGGTAGAAAAACTACGTTCAGCTGTTGAAGTCGTTACTGGGATTGTTGCGAAAATTTGGAGAAGAACAGCAATAGATGGGAAAAACGAAGGGTCTAGCTCTTTCAGTGCCCCGATAGCTGTTGTAGGAGGACCGCATATCGGCAGCCATTTATTCCTCCACATCTTGATTTCTGCTAATAGCAAGCTCAAACTTCCTAGTTCATCTGTAAAATTCCTGTATTTTTCTGCAGCAGTTATAATATTTTTGTCAGTATACCTCGACAAGTTCGATGGAATTAGACCTTCGAGGAGAAGCACTCCAAGAAAATCTCTGCTAAATCTGCAATCAATCTCGGAAATGAAGTGATCTATCAGAGGAAGAAAGACTGTTCGTCTGAAATAAACTTCTGGATTTTCTGGAGGTGTACAGTCTCGAGCACTTTTACGCTTTCCTGATCTGGGTATTTCTAACTCCAGATCCAATTCTTCAGCAATTTCAAGGCAGTTTTTGTAAATAGTTTGAAATTCGAGTTCTGCGTTTTGTCTTACACTCCGAAAAGTGTCCAAAACTTGAGACACATTAGCTAATGCAGAAGACAAATCCTGCTTCGGGCTTTGCAACTGCTGACTTAGCCTCAGTGTCAAACTGAGACAGTACACTGATATTTCGACGCCAACAATAAATTCACTCCTTTTTATTGAAGCATTTAACATATATGCTTTTGTTGACGCTTCGGAAGAGGCAGTTGTATGTAAACTTTCCAGCACAGTCACAACAGGAACAAGTAGTTCCTTAAATGTTATTAGGCTGTCATGCCTTTCTACCCACCGTGTAGGGCAAAGTGCTTTCAATCTCTTTTTTTTAGTTTCCGAAAAGTCTTGCTTTTCTACAACATCGATTAATGCATTTGTTCTGTGCGCAGAAGCCGAGAGAAACACAGAGACAGTCTCAACTGTTCCCATTACGTTTCTTATAACAGGAATTTGGCAGCTTTTTGTGATGCACAAATTCAGGGAATGGCTGAAACAATGAGTATAAATGGCAAGGGGTTGCTGCTCGGAAATTAGAGCTTGAACGCCCTTAAATGGCCCAGACATGTTGCTTGCTCCATCGTAGCCTTGTCCACAGAGGTATTTGTAAGACAAATTCAGTTTTGTCAGTTCTTCGTCTATTGCGGATTTAATCGATAAACCAGTTGTCGCTTTGAGTTCCACGAATCCAAGGAAATCTTCCCTGGTTGTGAAACTGTCTATGTCGACATATCGCACACAAAACGTAAGCTGCTCCTTCTTACTTTCATCTGTGGTTTCATCACATATTATTGAGAAGTATTTGGCTTTTTGTATACTACTCGTAATCTCCGAACGGATATAATCGCCAATGCATTCGATTATGTCGTTTTGGATTGTTTTGCTGATATGTGTACTGTTTTTTCTGCAAGTGGTAAGGTGCGTTTTCAAATCTTCATCACCAGCATCAATTCTAAAAGCCAATAGACTTTTGAAAACACCCTGGTTTCCTCTTAATGCATTTTCTTGCTCTTCCCTGCTGTTCAAATTGCCGTCATCCCTATGACCTCTCAAAGGCAGATTGTTATGGGCACAAAACAGTACGGTTTTTACTATAGGCTTCAAGCGTTTTAAATTTTGCTCTATTATAGAGGCTTTTCTAGCGTCTATCAGGAGGCCAACATGACTTACTGAACTTCCAGGAATAGGCTCCATGGATTGTTTAAAATGCAGGGCTTTTTCCACAGAAAATTGATGGTATTGGGTAGTTTGGTGATATTTTAGTTCTTCTGTAGCTTTCTTAAACTTAATCAACGGCTCCTTAACGAATGTTTTAAGCACCTGAAAATAAATAAACATCTTATTAAACTGCAATATAAAAAAAAAATTTGACGCTCAATTAATATCCCAATTTAGGTGTTAAGAACCGGGTGGAACATTAGAAGCAAAAGTCTTTCGAAATAATTCAAACTAATTTATGTTGATATTCGAGGTTTTATCTTTTAACAGTATGCATGAGTTGCTTATTCCTTTGTATTACTTGATTTCGAATTGAGGTAATTTCAATAATTCATTAAAATTACCATTCTTCCTATTTTTATGGACTTTGCTTAGACAATTAAAAAAATAAATTTGTTATGAATAAATACAGCTTATGAATTTACTTGTCTAATATGATAACTTTTAGTTTACAAGCCTTAAACATATGTAAAAAATATGATGTATTGATGCCATCGACGTTAAAACTGTTAACATAGATATTTTGTCATTGATGTTTCAAAAATAATTAAAAATTAATTTAAATGAACTGTTTTAATAATAATTTTTCTATCTACGAGGTTGTTTTGGTCTATTTCTTCCTTTGGCTTGTGAATGATGGAAGCTTGATCGATATTGACATCGTGAAATGTATTCAGTGGGTCATGAGATTTGCGTAAAACCTAAAGCTGAGTTCGCACTAAGGCGCGGGGTTGCGCGATTCCCGTTTTTTAAAAGATCGCGGTCTTTCTTATCTTGAATTTTTCTATTTTTCAAATGTACTTAATAACGACAGTCAGTATAAATGAAATAGCCGAAAAGAACTTTTGACCACCACTTAATGGAAGAATCTAAGAAATAAACCAAAAAAAAAAAAACAGAAAAAAAATATCGAGAAGAGCGCTTAAACTATTATTTTGCCTATAAAGAATATTGACACTATTGAAAAAAAAATTCAATTCAATTCTGAAAAATGCCACTTATGAACTGATGGAATTTCTCACCTGATTTCCAATTCCAGCTCCAGTTGGTGCAAACAGAACGCACATTTTACAAAATCCACCAGACGAAAGCTCACTGTAAGCAAGCCAATTGTACTGCTCCAACCATTCTCGTCTAAATTTACGGTTCTGCTTTCCTTCAGCTCTTGTTGGAAAGCTATAACTCACCGGAGGCTTCCATGTTTCATTTAAATATTTCAGCTTTTTATCGTCATCTAAAATCTTTCCAACAGCTAATCCAATATCATATAATTGATAATTTGTTAAAGATGTTATATCAGTAGGATTCTTAAAAAAAAATACATTTATAAGTTAAGTAATTTAATATATTCCCTACAAATTATAATACATATTCCTATCTTAAAAATACATTCAAATAGAAATAATTTACCTGATACAAAAAATCTTGAATGTTCAAAACGGTTTAAATGCATTTAAAATGCAGTTGACACTCAATTTTACGAAACTCTATTTACGAACACTCACGATTTTAAGAATTATTCTCTAGAAAAAAAATTTAAAAATCTTAAATTTAAGCACTGTAATTTTTCATTATTTTTTATGGTTAAACCAATTTTCTGAAAACGAAACTATCTTTCTCATGCAAAAAGATAGTTATTTAATAATATATGAACAAATAAGATTCCTTTTCAAAGTTTTAGTAAATTTCAAAAAATTTGTCTAATTCATTAGCAAACATTCTAAATTCACACCTTTATTTTTTCAACTTATGAGAGTACCAATGTAGAAGAGAGAAAAAACTATAGTAGTATTGCAAAAAAAAAAAAAAACCCTCAGTATAAAATGCTGAAACTTAACATGTGAAAAATAAATAAATGAATTAAAAATTGAACAAAGGCACCTGATTTTTATCAGATTGCTTTGAAATCACCTCATCTTTTGCCCATGTTTTGGGGTAAAAAAAAAAAAAAAAAAAAAAAAAAAAAAAAAAGATTTTTCAATGCAAAAAAAAAAAGTGCAAGCTTATGGATGCAGAAATTCGTTAAACGTCTTAGACTCCATAATCTCACACTTTTTTTTACATTGAAAAAGGGGGTTCCTGCTAACATGACCCCCCCCCCCCCCCATGTACCAGCAATCATGATTACTATTTTACTTATTTATGCTTTAAACGATAATTTTAATTTTATTTTTGTATATCAATATACAGTTGGTATGTTATAACATATTTAAAATATAGCTGAATTTTAAAGAAAATATATTTACTTGTTCTTTAGAAGTCTCACATCCAGCTGTACAGTTGTTCACATTCTCAACGTTAGATGTAGTCGGCATGCGTTGTAGTAGTCCATTATTAGAACACGGCTGTTTGGAATCTGATGGTATTTTATCGATACTAACTCCATCGTGTCCTTGGAAATCATCAGTTATATGCGTATTGCTTTTACTAAAATAATCTGTAAGTCGACGCTTCATATTCACTCGACAATACTTATATTTAAAATATCAAAACAATTGCGAAATAAATCAAGTCAAACACCAATTTTGCGCCCGCCCTTTAAAGCGCCAGTCCAACAAAATCGCCACATTTGTTTCTTAACAAAACTTCCAAGTGTGAAAAAACCAAGAATCCAAGTATGAATTTTAATACAAGCAATTCGTTAAAACAACAGTTCAATACTGCGACAACCGATGCCGCGTCCCAGAAAAACTTTTCCACAATTTTCCACCTTTTATTATTTTAACTAAATTTTCGCTCTTGGTGTTTCCTTATCAGTAACCTTAGCATATTATGAGCATTACTACTTCGTTGTGCTATTGCTGGTTGTTCAAAAGAGGAGTACTCAATGTTGTCTCTGGGCAGAAACAGCCTATTAAGAGTTCATTTACAATAAACATAAGTCCTAACGAGACACATGGTCAGCAATTCAACATTACAGAAAGGAACTATTGCTTTTTTTCTAGTCCGACTGCATATTCCTAATTCAGTGGGAGGGACTCTATTATCGGTTTCCGCGGAAATAGGGATGCACCATACCTGCTCCTGATGATACCTGTCAGTAGCCATTATGTATCGTCCTCTCCGGCTTGCTTAGTACACTTGCTTAATTTACTGCCTAAACGTTTTGAAAAGGATTAGTGAACGACAGGTTTTCATTCTGGATGTCGCGGGCTTCAAAGAAAGAACAGTGGTGTCCGTTGACAGGAAGAGAATTTAGTAAACATAATCCTAGCTTAAGTTTACAAAAGTGGTGCAGTAATGAAAATCGCTGAAATTTCATTTTCTATGAATGTAATTTTTAACCAAATGGTAAGGGTTGCTATAGTATCCTTAGCACCTCCCCCTCCTCCCCACTGCTCTACAGATCCACCATTGAAGCTGTATAAATTTTATGAAATATTACAAACTTAGTAAAAATATTAAAGTATTAAAAATATCTAAAACTGAAATTTTATCGAGTGTAAGTTCTGACCTCAAGGGGATACTATAGACCCCCTTAGCCCCCCCCCCCCCCCGCATAGATCTGCCAGTGAAATGTATAAATTTAATTTAATATAATGCAAACATAAAATATCCATAAGTAGTGCAGTATTAAAAAATATAAAATTTCAGTTTTATCTAGTATAAGTTTTGACCTCATGGAGGTAGGGGGGGCTATACTCCCTTGCCCCCCCCTCATAGATTCGCCACTGACGGCGTTAATTGGAAAGTAATAACTTCAGATTAAAAACCTCGATAGCAGAACAAAGTTATTGTCTCGAAGACTTTCCATGAAATTACAAATCGCATTGTAATCTGTTGTAAGTTTTAGCCAAATGGGAGAAGGGGTCACAGTCCCCTTACTACCCCCCCCCCCCACCCCAAACTCGCCATTAATAAACCACCGTATATAGTGTACATATTTAATAAAATATAATGCATGTTTGTAATTCGCAGAAGTATTGACGTATTTAAAATCTTCGAAATTTCGGTTTTATCTAGTGTAAATTTTGACCTTATGGGAGAGGAGGGGGGGGGGCTATAGCTCCCTTAGCCTTGGAATGATGTAAAATATATTACGGCTAACTTTCAGATTAAAAAATACCTCGATCGCAGAATGAAATTATTCCCTCTGAGCCGTTCCGTGCCATTGCAGATCACAATTTAATCTGTCGTAAGTTTTGACGAAATGAGAGAAGAAGCTACAGTCCCTTATGCCCTCTCCCATCCCCCATGTATACGCCGCTCTATATAGTGCTTCTATATTTATTTAAATATAATACAAACTTAAACATGTTACAATATCGCAGTATTAAAAATCTCTGAAATTTCGATTTTATCTAGTGTAAGTTCAGACCTCATGGGGGGGGGGACTATAGCCCCTTTAGCCCCCCCCCCCCGTGGATCCGCCACTGATAGTGCTTCTATATTTATTTAAATATAATACAAACTTAAACATGTAACAATATTGCAGTATTAAAAATCTCTGAAATTTCGATTTTATCTAGTGTAAGTTCAGACCTCATGGGGGGGGGCTATAGCCCCCTTAGCCCCCCCCGTGGATCCGCCACTGCCTACACATACACACTCAAACACATACACACAACTACCCACACATTCATGCCTGCACACAGACACAAACACATATGCCTACACACACATACACATGCTCCTACACACATACACACACACGCATACATACAGACACCTACACATACACACTCACAAATATACACACACAAACACATACACACACAAAAACACACAACTACTCACACATTCATGCCTGCACACACACACAAACACATATGCCTACACACATACACCTACACACCGCATACATGCAGACACCTACACATACACACACACAAACTCACAACTACTCACACATACACATGCCCCTACACACATACACACACGCATACATACAGACACCTACACACACACACACAAAAACATACTCACACATACACACAAAAACATACACACATATACACACAACTACCCACACATTCATGCCTGCACACAGACACAAACACACATGTCTACACACACATACACATACCCCTACACAGAAACACACATACACATAACCCTCCACAGAAACACACATACACATACCCCTACACAGAAACACACATACCCCCCACACACAAACGCACACGCCTACATACACACACTCGTGATTGCGAAAAACATAATTTGAATTCAAGATGTCAAAATTCAAATTATTATTTTTTTTTTATATTTTTCTTCGGTTTCAATTAAATTTATTTAATAACAATATGTTTTTTTTTTTTTTTTTGTTTCTTTTAGTAAGATTACTTATAATTAATATTTGTTTGTTCATTGTTTTTCTAATAAAAATAGTCTGAAATTCATGTCCATCAAACTCAGCCTTTTAAAATTTAAAAATTTTATCTTTAAAAATCATGATTTTTGTGAATTAATAAATTATTTTTAAATCAACTGATTTAAATCACTCAACCCTGCTTCGTAAGGAAAAATAAATAAAACTTTTATGTATCATTTTTTATTTACAATGTCACATTTATTTTTAACAAAACAAACAGTCTGTAAGATGATCCTTTAATTTTAATAGCATGAAACAAATTTATTTGCACTATTTAATACTTCTGTATGTTGTATCCAAGAAGAATACTGTGTTGCCTTTAAGTAAACTTCGGACAGATTTATCAAATCACATCACCAATAAAAAGTTAATTGTACATATTTCACAAGCCATCTGTTATCATAGAGTTCGATAATAGTTAGAAATATATTTTTATCAAATGCAAAATTATTCATTTTTGTAAACACCAACACAGGCATGAATAAGGTTTTTTTTTTAAATTACTCATCTAAAAATTTTTAAACTTTGATTGAGTGCGGCTGTTCTGTTTGTGCGACCATATGATGAACAAGATTTCACCATTTTAAAAACATAAACAAAGGCGAAAAGCAGAATTAAAATTTTTTAGTCGACTCGAACTCAATACGATGTTCTGTATTCTGCCACTCTATTTTTTCCCCTTACTGGAACATGGAACTGTTGTCAGATTCAGTCTCTACCCTATTATAGAACTCTTTGGAAGAGAGAAGAGAAAGAAAAAAAAGAAGAAAAAGAAAAAAAAATCAAAACCACTTTTTTCTGAGTAACAAATGTCAAAAATTCACTTCGCTCCGCCCCCCCCCCCCCCCAATGCCATTGAAAATCTGCTCTATTTGTGACTTTCAAGCAGAAAGACGCCTCCCTTTGCTGCGACAATTTTTGATAATTGAGTGAAATTTGACACTTCGCTTTAGAAAATGAGATTGATTTGTTAAATCCGCGTATATGCAGCCTTTCTTTGTCATAGATACGTGGGCTTTAAGAAACTTCTTATAGAAATTTGAAATATGATGGTGAAAATTTGAAATCGATACTAAAGACAATATGGGCTCTTGATTAAAATTCCTTTTTATTAGTTTTGTTAGGTATTTATTCTATTATTACATTATTAAGTGCTTTATTGCGAGTTTAAGGAATCATTTTGACAGTAAAAGAAACTTTAAGCATATCTTTTTCAAGAAAAAGTCTTATTGCTTTTTGGTCCTTGTTTTTTTTTTTTTTTTTTGGATTCATTATTTTTTCTTTTGAGGTTAGCAATCGTTGCAAATCTAACTTGGCCAGTATTCTACGAAATCACTCCGATCATTTCGGATTTCTAAGGAATCACAATTTTAAAAAAGAGAGAAACCAAACAACAGTACTAATCCAGATAACAGAGCGAAATGGCTTTTAACTTGAATGACCTTTAACTATGAACTTGAAATGTTCATCTTGCATGTCAAACCTGTGAATTTCACCCTCATCTACCAAGAAAGTGTGCGAAACGTGTGTTCTTTGGTTAATCTTCCAGGACAGCCTAAATGTTTTTGTTTTCTGCTTTAAAGATCATTGGGCTTCGAATCCGAAAATGATAGCATAACCGGAATTCGAGACAATAGAGATTTTTGTTGGTCTGGTCTCGTGTGTGTCATAGGTCATAGTCAAAACGACCTTTGCTAACCAGAGTATCCATTGCAATCGCATTTATTTTTCAGCCAGTATTTACTGCGTATTCTTTTGGAAACGTACAGTCTCTTTAAAATAATACATTCTAAGTGAAAGTTGTTGCATAATGAAGCGAACAAAACCGATAAAAAGCTTTTTTAAACCAAAATAAAAAAATTAAAATGACGAAAAGGATTGCTCTAAAAAGAGAAAGTTAACATCGTCTAAAGAAAACGAAGTACAGTTTGCAAAGCAGCATTAGTCCCATCGGACCCTTCTGAAGGTAATTTTATTTTAATTCAAAAGAAAAACTGCATAGCATTAAATGAATAAAATGTTTAAAAACGAAATGAATCTAGATTATTTCTGTTAGCTTGGTTCGCATTAAAAAGTAGAAAATAAAAAAGACTTCTGTTTATAATACTCGAAAATTGCTGTTGCTCTCTCAAATAGATATTTATGTAAATTCTAAAGCAGCTAATAAAATTAAAAATAAAGACTTGAGAGGAGAACAGATAGTATGCACTTGAGCGAATAACTTTCTACCGCCTATATTTCTTCCCTAACATTTTTATTCAAATTTTATTAACTGCTTTAGAATTAGCATAAATGTACATACATAAAAAGCAACATATAAATATAACGATATGAAAAGCAATTTCATTTTTTTGTGGGTTATAATTCAAGAAGTCTTTTTCTTAGTCTTTATAGTCTGACCACCGATGAGATTGAAAGTCAAACATCCAGTTTACAGGTGGAAGTGGAAGTATCTATTAGCTTTCAGGGATGCCAGCTTTTGTAGATGTGTGTTAGCCTCTAAATTAAGCAGTCACAATGAAATGAACGGAACACGCTCATCAGATATGTGATTTCCCCCTGATTTGGATAGACTGGTTTTGACAAGACGTTGCTAGAAAATTTCACTTTAAATTAAATGGAGGGAGTAATAATATGTAAGATTCACCTCCCTCTTATTCTTTTAATACTAAAAAAATTTACACACACACACACACACACACACACATATATATATATATATATATATAAAAGAAGTAACCCCCCCCCCCCCCCCGAAAGTCGGGTCTAGCTACGCCTCTGCATGGGGGTCTGCACCTTTAAGCTATTTTTCGAAAATTAGATTTTGTTCTTTTTCTATTCTAATTTTAAGAACATTTTCCCGAGCAAAATAATCATAAGATGGACGATTAAATTACCAAGTTATCATAATGTGGAACTGTAACGTGGGCAAGCCAATTGGCGAGAAATTCATCATGCATAATTTGTAACTATACAGGGGAACCAAAATACCCCTTAATTTTCTACTACGGGCAAAGCCACGCGGGTGCCACTAGTCATAAATACAAGCGCCTGACCGAGAGATCTGAAATAACCAAATAATTTTTTTCTACTCGCATTTACTACTCTGCTTCTGTTTGACAGCATTGGAAAAAGCGAGATTTTTTACTCCAGATCTCTCTCGACCTTTGGTCGAAAAAATTAGCTTCTATCTTCGAAGGAAAAAAAGTTACAAGCATTTTGAAATCAATTTCAAAATACGTCATTTTGATTCAGGTTGTCAACCGTTTTATTTTCGCGTTTCCATGGTTATGCTTTTTGAATTTTCTTATTTTGCATCTGATTTCTTAAACTTATTTTATTTCATGTTTCCATGGTTCCGCTTTTAAAATCCATCTTTCGCATTTTAATTTCTCAAAAGTATTTTAATATCTGTAGCAGTGGTTGGAAAAACTACATTTTTTTTGTAGCGAACTACAACTACAACTACTTTAGCACAAATGTAGTTAACTACAACTACAACTACTTTTTTCAAAATGTAGCAACTACAAACTACTTTTGAAATGTAGTCGCTACTTCGCTACTTTTTAAAAATTAAATAAATAAATAACATACACATACACACCGTTTGAGATTGAATGAAAAAAATTAACAAAATTTTCAGATTGATATATTGGCTCATTTGAACATGGAATATTGCTATAAATTATTTATTCTTTCTTCCTTTACTGAAACGATTCGTCAATCGAAACATTTTTTACCAATTGCACGAATATTCCCTGCAAGAAAGGATTTAAAAGTGGAAGGAGTTCAACCTTCAAATTTTTAATCCTTTCCTGACAGTAAATAGTATTTCATTCAAGAAGAGCAACTCGGCTACTTGAAATTGAGATAAATCCAATCGTAATTTAATTAAAATTTTACATAGACTAGACATACATAAAATTGATTTAGATGATGAAGTGCATCAACAAAAGAGAAAAACTTAAATTTTCATTATATGAGTTAATTTTAAAGGAACTTATATTTCATAGTTAGGGATTCATAGGATAACATTAGTTATTTCATAGGAATTGATTGCTTTTGAGCTTCAAGCTGGGGTTCCAGACCTGGACACCATCTCTTTTCTTACGCCCCTGATAAAATGAAATAACAGCATTTTTCTATTTTTCCAATAACCTCAAAAACTCACAACATTTAATAATTGACTTTTAATATGTTAATATATCAACACTCAATCAGTAAAAAAGACAAAATAAAGAAAAATAAAAAATATCCCAATCGGTACTACTAATTATCCGAAACATGAAACATAACTAAAAATGATTACTTTACTTCAATGTGCCATTTTTCAACAACAGTGGACTAGGGCTACAACGCAATTCGACTAACGCGAAATGTCTATATAGAGCGAGTTTTACTCGAGGAACGAATTTT